>NW_010266112.1:0-9385 GCF_000690775.1 Eurypyga helias
TTGCCTCTGAGCTCTGAGCTGCACCGTAGCTGGAGGAGGCAATTGTCCCCATCCCCTCATCAAGGCAACGCAGCCCCTTGTTGCTGTCCCGTTTCTCCGCACACCCTTTCCCCATCCTCTCCCTGCCGAGGACGAGCCCTGTCCTTCGGCACCCCTCCCGTCCTGAGCCCCCGGGACGGGGGAAGGAAACCCCCAACTCACCGAGCAGTAGCAGGAGGAAGGCAGCACCAGGAGGAGACAGCCTGGCACATCCCAGGTGCCCCAGCATTTTTGGGGTCACTGCAGGGACACCCACTCCTTGCAGCGTCAGCTTTCGTCGGAGCTGGGGACAGCGTTCAAGAGCTGCCTGGCCCGTGGCTTGCAGCGTGCCTGGGACGGCTCCTGTTGTATTTCTGCGGTGAGCAGTACCTTTCCCACTGTGACAGGTTGTGACCGGCCCTGCCTCAGCCCCCACTGCAGATGCTGCACTTGTAGAGCCCCCCCTGCCCAGTCATCTCCCTGCTCTCACACAGGGCAGCACAAGTTGTGTTTGCCTGTCGCTCATGGGCAGCATCCTGGGTACAAAGCCCTCCTGCCCCTTATCCCCCACTCTTCTTTCCCCCTTTCTGACTACTACTCTCAGCTGTTCTTCCATGTGGATACAAGTGATTCTGCCAGGAGACTCCTGGGCAGGGTCAAAAGTGACTACAGAGCTCTGGGGCTGGTAGTCAAGGGCATGGGGACCCAGGTGGTGTTCTTAATCCTGCTGTTGAGGTCTGAAAGGGTATGAGGAGTAGGATAGTGATATTATAGGCCAACAATTGGCTGTAAAGCTGGTTTTGGCAACAGGGTTTTGGACTCACTGACTAATGGATCCTCGTTGCAGATCATCATCCTCTGGGGAGAGATGGGATTCCCTCACCAAGCAGGGCAAAGCTGCGTATGCCAATCGGATGGCTGGCCCCATAAGGAGGGCTTTAAACTGAGAGTGATGGGGGAAGGCGAGACTACCTAGCAGTCCTGTTAGGGAGTGACAGACAGAGCAAAGGCCATGGGGTGATGTGACAGAAACGAAATGTCAACTCAACAAAATGGGGCTTGAGTGCGGTCAACTCCAGGACTTGTATTTCAATAAGGACATGCCTATAAGGCACCATTACAGCAGTCAATGTGCTTCTGTGCTTCTGTGAAGTGTCTGTCCACCAACAAGGGCCATACAGGGAATAAACATGATGATTTAGAGACCTGGGTGCAGTTTCAGGGCTCTGATCTTGTTGCAAACACGGGGACATGGTGGGATGTGTTCCCATGACTGGGGTGTTGCAATGGAGGCACACAGGGTCTTTGGGAAGGACAGGCTGGGAAGACAAGGAGGGAGAGTTGACTGTTATGGGAGAAAGCAGCTGGAGGGCACGAGGAAGGGAGCTGGAGTGCAGGGAGCTCACTTGGGGTTGGGCAAGGAGCCAACGGAGAGCTCACAGGTTAGGATTAAAGAGAAGAGAGATACAGGTGACAGTAAGAGTCTGCTAAAAGCCATCTGACTGCGAAGGACAAGTGGATGAGGCCCTCTACAGACAGATAAATGTAGCTTCATGTTCACTGGTACTTGTGGGGGACTTTAACCACTCTGGTATCTGCTGGAGGGACAACATGACAGGACATAAGGAATCCAGGAGGTTCCAGGAGTGTGTTGTTGATAGCTTCCCTCCCTGAGTGATAGAGGAACCATTGAGGAGGGGGGTGTCTTCTGGACCTCTTACTTGCCGACCGCAGGGACCTTGCTGGAAATGTGTAGGTCAAAGACAGCCTCAACTGCAGTTACTGTGAGATGGTAGAGTTCAGGATCCTGAGGGGGATGGACGTGTGGGGGTGGGGTGGTAGGTAAAAAGCAAGCTCACAGACCTGGACTTCAGGAGAACAGACTTTAGGCTCCCCATATGTCTGCTCGGAAGAGTCCTGTGGGATAAGGAGCTAGAGGGATGATGACCCCAAGAAAACTAGTTAATATTCAAGGAATCACTTCCTCCAAGCTCAAGAACAGTCCATTCCTGTGAATAGAAAGAAAGGCAAAAATGCCAGGACGTGTCTCTTGTACTCTCCCCAGTACAAGAGAGACATGGGCATACTGGACAGACTCCAGGGAAGGACCACAAAGATGATTAAGGGACTGGAGAACCTCTCACATGAGGAAAGGCTGGGAGTGTTGTGACTGTTCAGCCTGGAGAGGACATGGCTCAGGGTGGATCTTATCACTGTGTATAAATACCTGCTGGAAGGCTGCAGAGTATGGACCCAGGCTCTTCTCGATGGTGCCAGTGACAGGACAAGAGGCAATGGGCACCACCTGAAACACAGGATGAAGCACACTCTGATCACCAAGAAACACTTCTTCATTGTGAGGGTGACAAGCCCTAACACAGATGAACCAGGGAGACTGTGAAGTCTCCATCCTTAGGGATATTCAAAAATCATCTGGACAAGCTTCCTTGTAGGCCCCTTTGCTGCAGGTCTTAGAATCATAGAAAGGTTTGGGCTGGAAGGGACCTTAAAGACCATCCAGTCCCACTCCCCTGCAATGGGCAGGGACACCTTCCACTAGACCAGGTTGCTCCAAGCCTCATCCAGCCTGGCCGTGGACACTTCCAGGGATGGGGCATCCACAGCTTCTCTGGGCAACTTGCTCCAGTGGCTCACCACCCTCTGTGGGAAGAATTTCTTCTTGATTTCCAAGCTAAATCTCCCTCTTTCAGTTTAAACCTGTTACCCCTTGTCCTGTCACTCCCTGCCCTTGGAAAATGTGTCCCCCTCCAGCTTTCTTGTAGGCCCCGCAGGTACTGGAAGGTGCTATGAGGTGTCCTTGGAGCCTTCTCTTCTCCAGGCTGAACAAGCCCAATTCTCTCAGTTGTGCATTGTCTGGAGCTGCGGCTCATAAACGTGTGTGTTGCAGATAGGACACAAGAGTTCAAGTCTGCAGGAGCACCCTGTGGTGATTGCACTGGGAGAAGAAAGACAGATTTGGTGCAGCCTGTGCCCATCCTTGGGGCAGAAAATGGTCCAGAGCCCAGTTGCAAGTTAGTTATTGCATGGCACAGATAAACAGATAGCAAAGGTGGTGGTGTAAAACAGGATGCAGACAGTGTTCAAAACAACTATAATCAAAACCAGAAAGCAATTTACGGGATCTTTCACCAGAAACAGCATTGACTTTTTATATCTTCAGCTAGTGCAAAGATGTCCTATCTGAGAACCGATCTCACTCAGCTGTTTTGTAACACTTCCTCACATATTGCTCTACTCAACATCTTTTACCTCAAGGGAAAATCTTATTATTAGTCTGAATTCAGAGGTCAGGAATATTCAAGGTTCATAAACACTGTGACTTTTAACAACTCAACTAACATTAGAGCAGTCTTCCCTAACCTGTCTACAAGGCATCTTAAGCTGGATGAGCAAATCCCATTTTACATCCTGGGTTAACCACATAAATCTGTATCAGCACACCATGGCTTTATTTTGGTTTTTCTAGACATCTCTCATTGTCTCCTGCTCAGTATCCCATTTTATTGAATAACTTGTCAGATTTGAGCCCTATCTGCACTTCTCCTCTAATTTATTTGATTTTATACCTTTCTATTCTGGGGACTCCTTCTGTGGAAGTACAGCTGGAACTTGGTTTCAGCTCTCATAATCTTGGAAAATTCTCTGGCATGACACTGATCATGGCAATAATGAAGTGGTGAGAAGCAATGGCTTCTCATTTTTATTGACATTCTCCATTTACCCTGTAGCAACAAAGAAAAAAATCCCAAGGAAACACAAAATGCTTAAGGTTGGAAGGGACCTCTGGATGCCTTGATCAAAGCAGGTCTAGTTAGATGAGGATGCTTGAGCTTTGAACTCCAAGGATGGAGTTTTCTCACCTTGTTCTAATAGTTGACCATCCTCATAGTAAAAAGCTACCAAAATTTTTTCCTTACATTTATTCAGAATTTCTCTTGTTGCTGCAGGTGCCTGGTTGCCTCTTGCCCAATCAAGGTGCATCTCCACGAAGATGTTGTATGGACAGAAAAATGTAGGAAGGACATTGAGCCCCAAACTGATTTCTGAGTCTTACAGAGATTGTTACCCAAGGAGGGCGTGAAGTCTCCATCCTTGGAGATATTCAAAAGCCAAGTAGACAATGTCCTGGGCAACCAGCACCAGGTGGCCCTGCTTGAGCAGACGGGTTGGACCAGATGACCTCTGGAGATACCTTCCAACCTCAACTCGCCCGTGTTTCTGAGTTTCTGCACAGAGCAGGTGGCAACCGAAACCACGAGTTTCAAAATGCACAAAGTCCGTTTGTAGATACACCCAATTACTGTGTGTGTTTTAATTTTCACTTCCTCTCTGCTGCTTAATCATTTGCAGACAAGGTGTTAGAAAGTGTGTAAGAAGACGAGCTGTGGTATGTCGAGGCACAGAAGACTTCCTTAGTGCTCCGAGTTGGTGAAGTATTGACCACCGAACAAAATGCAAGTCAGAAAACAGTATGTGAGTTTTTTTAAAAAACATTATAATGTGTTGTCTGTATCATTTTATACCATAATTATGGTTGTGGTTGAAGAAATAATGGAGCTGGAATTTAAATGTCCTCAGAAGAAGTCATTAAAAGAACTGTATGTCGTTTCCTACTTTTGCTGCCCGGCATTCATTGCATTGTTCATGAGCTTGACCTCCCACCCTGCCTGCTCTCCCTGTGATTGCTCGTGCCGGAAGCGTGAGATACTTTTCAAGTCAATTCTACCTCCTCTGATCTGGTGTGTAATCCTACTGTGCGATGGCAGATACATAGCCTGTGTGGCTTCAACAAATAAAGGAAACAACACTCAAACTGCAAAACAAAGCACAGGAGCAGGATTACCAAGTGAAAACTACATAATATCACAGGTAAGAGTCCTAGGAATCTAGGATTTTAGGTATTTAGATATGACCTATTTGGTGTGTGTGAAGAATCTGGAATGTATAGCAGTACGGGAACAATTTCATGTGGAGCAAAGAACTGTTACATTGCAATTATTCTTTTTTATTTGGTATGTGTTACTACTTGTGCATTACCTTTTTTTTGTTTGTTTTGGTGCTTCTGTTTTTAATTAATGTATATCACTACAAGTTTACAGTTAGCACATTCTTTCTGAGGCTAAAACCTGAACTTTGAACATCTTGCTTCCTGGTTATTCTGGAAGTTTATGCATGCTCTTTGCATCTTGTTCTTAAAGTGAGTTTTATGAAAATAAGAAATAAGATAATGTACTGTTTGGGACTTTCCGATATTCCTTGTTTCAGTGGGTCAGTCATCTTACCGTCAGTCATTATCTAGCCATGGCAGAGGCAAGGAATGTATTTTATAAGAACTATATGCTTAATAATAATGTGAAGTTTTTAATATGGTAAAGTACTCCAGTTGTTCCGGTGCAAAACATTTTCAGGAATGTCCAGTCATCAGTTTTAACATTTTTTTTTCTTCCAGGTTGTAGGGATGTTCGCTCTTACTGGTGTTGTCATTCTTTATGGCCTGTACCACATGTGCCCCTACTGGTTCTGCTGTAGGTCTGAAAAAGAGTATCGGAGAGAGGAGCTGAAGACCCTGTTGGAGGAAGAAACAAAGAAACATATTGAAGAAATGAAGCAAAAGGGTGCAGAGCAGATAATGGAAGAGAAAGTGAAACCTTATTTCCAATATGATAATGCTAATTTCTGGAATAGCATAGATTTAAAAAACATAGTGACAAAAGTAAATGAAGCTGTGGATTCTGCTGTTGGAGGTATGGGGATGAGGGGACAACAAGCAGTGCAACAAAGTCTGCCCCTCACCTCCTACAGTGACACAGTCACGGCACAACTGACTTCAGAAGCTAACACCCAGTTCACAGGAGGTGGGCAGCCACTGATCCTGAAAAGACCAGAGCAGGTCCCAGTGCAGCAACTCCGGGCTGCTCAACCTACCGATCCCAGGCTTGACTAGAAAAAGCCCTCACCCTGCTCCCACCTCACTCCTGGCCATTGAAGCAGCTCTGGCCCTGACAGTGTAGTCAGAAGAGTTAAGTTGGGTTTTTATTGTCCTGCTCCAGCTACGGTCGTCAAGCTGACAGGTACCATCAGATAGCACTGATCACCTTATCATCCCTCTTCCTATTTCTTGGCCCTTATTTTGTTGCCCTTTTACCTCTCTTTCTTCACCCCAATTCCAGGTATCAATTTTGTTATATCTGTACCCCAGACTGGTATTTCTAGTCCTGTTACCTAGACAATCCCGACTACTCCAGTTTTGCCTTTGCATAAAACAAGGAGGAAATAAACAGAGAAGAAGGAAACATCTTCAGATCTTAAAGGATAGAAGAAATGTGATATAGTCCTTCCTGATCATTGTGCTGGTTTGCACTGTTTCCGCTTGCAGGAATTAGCTAGTGCCTAATCCAAATAAAACTTACTGAGCACAAATCCAGAGTCAGTGTCTCTATCACCATCAAAGGGTGACCACATAAATTAGGATGCTCCATTTATCCTTAGGTGAATCAGCTTTCGGGGAGGTATGGTAGTCAGCTTTCTGGAAGGAAAAAAACCTAGTCTAACCTGTTGCTCAGAAGAGGAGAAATAGGGAATGAGCATCATGCACACTTGGCCTTTGGGTTCAGAATTTGGAACTCAGTTCCATTGTTCTTTCCACCCCAGCAGAGCTCTGCTTGCCTGATTGCATGCCAGGAACTTGCAGGCTGCTGCTGTTCTTGCAAAATTTATTCATCTTCATGAAGCCCTATGGGATGGTAGAGGGATGGCAATCTTCCCCACCTGCTTTTTTACAAAGAGCCCATGAGTGAGGATCAATAGGATCAATGGCCAGGCATGGCCATGGCTATAACATAGCTCAGACAGGGACTCAAGCCCCAGGCTTGAGCTTAAATGGAGATTCTGGAACCTAAATGGAGTTCCAAGGTATGTGGATGGAGGCCCCAACCCAAGAAGGTTGCTCACTGCTCACTTGCCAACTAGTCTTCAATCCTGCAGGGCCAGAGACCACAGACTTTCCAATGAAAACATTTTAGAGAGAGCTATCACAGCCCAAGTTCGTGCCTTAGCTGTGTTTCCCCAAGCACTTCCACCCCCAACTTGTTTACCAAAACAACCAAAATCTGGAACCTGGCATAAAACCAAGGAGCACTGATTCAGCAGCACAGATCAGGGCATGCTTTTTACCTAAAGCCAAAATGAAAAGTGAGGCTCTTGTTGGGCACAGAGATGTTTCTCTGTGCTGGCTTTGGTCAGGACAGAGTTAATTTTCTTCCCAGTGCCTGGTATAAGGCTGTTTTTGGATTTGCCCTGAGAATAGCACTGATAAGGGGTTTGTTGGTTGGCGCTGGGGAGTGTGTGCACCAATTCAAGATGTTCTCCAGCTCCTGATCCTGCTCCTGTTCTCAACTTTCCCACTACAAGCAGAGTTGGGGGGGACACACGGTTCAGACAGCTGACCCAAACTGATCCCGAAGGGGTATTTCATTCCGTAGTGTGACATGCTCAGCACATAAGCTGGGACTACGCTTGGAGACCATAGCTCCTTTACTTGCTCGCTTGTTCATTAGCTTGCTACCTTGCTCGTTTGTTAGTGAGCTGGTGGGTTGGTTGGCTTTCCTGGTCATGTGGTCGCTTGTGAAGTCCCTCAAACTCTGCTGTGATTGCTCTCGGACTCCGGCTCTTGGGCTCTCTGGTTCTGCCTCTGGCTACTCGGGACCTGGCTGTGTATCGGTTGGTGAATGATGAACAATTGTATAGTATGGTTTATTTTCTTTTATTTTAATTACTTATTATTAGTAGTATTGTCAATATTATTACTATCACTATAACATTAATTAATATTTAATTATTAATTTGTTCTTATCTCAATCCACAAGCTTCCTTGTCTTTTCCTTCAATTCTCTTCCTCCACTGTTGGGGGGGTGGAGGTGAGCAAGGAGCTGCGTGGTCCTTCATTTTTGGCCAAGGTTAAACCATGACACTGTTGAGGGAAGTGCTGATGCTTGCACATTTCTGGCTGGGGTCCATCCTGACTTCTGTAGTTCGGCTTTCTAGACATGCAAACTGCATAAACACTCTCTTGGGTCAGAAATCTGCCAAAAAAGACAAGAAGAAGAGCAGGCAGGAGTTTTGCACTCTTTATCGACCTACTGCTGGAGGACAAGTTGGGATGAGGCATTACTACTTCTGCTGCACTTTGCGCTGCTCAGGATGCTGAAGCCAGAATGGCCAGACCTGCTGCTCAAATGACAGTTTTCTGGGTGAACCCCCCGAAAACTTGAGAACCTCTGTCCTTGTCCTTTTAGAGGATGCCCTAACTACATCATGAGACCTTTTTCTGGGACGGAAAAGGGCTGAAGGGGGAAATAACTCATACAAACCGTGAGAAGAAAACTGGAAGCCATTCAGAGGAAAAGAAAAGGTATGGAGTTTGAGATCTCAGGCAGGGATCAAGAGTACACTGGAGAGACAAGAAATCAGAGGATCCCCAGTAGCACTTTCAGATGTCCAGCAGACCAGAAATGCTCTCCTTGGAGTTTTCTGAGATGGGATCCCACTGTTTCTGGGATCTCTCCCATTAAACTTTGTCCTCTTAGTGATGTGAGCGGCCAGCTTGACCAGGGCTGAAGACCTCCTGCAACTTGTTGTGGCTTGGATGGGGATATGTTGAAGAAAGCAGGAGCTGGAGGTGAGGAGAGGGTACCCAGAGGACACAGAAGGTTTAGAGGTAAGATTCATATTGGAGCTGGTGGCAGCTGAATGACAGGGCACTTGCTTGGGTATGTTTTGAATGGAGCGCAGTGTGCGCTGGCAGCCCAGAAGGCCAACCGTATCCTGGGCTGTATCCAGAGAAGCGTGGCCAGCAGGTCGAGAGAGGTGATTCTGCCCCTGTACTCTGCTCTAGCGAGACCCCACCT
This sequence comes from Eurypyga helias, assembly GCF_000690775.1. Taxonomy (NCBI): domain Eukaryota; kingdom Metazoa; phylum Chordata; class Aves; order Eurypygiformes; family Eurypygidae; genus Eurypyga; species Eurypyga helias. Next base: position 8,946 of record NW_010266112.1, read on the forward strand.
GGAGCACTGCATCCAGCTGTGAGCCCTCAATATCAGAAGGATATTGACCACTTGGAGCGAGTCCAGAGGAGGGCCACAAAGATGATCAGAGGGCTGGAGCCCCTCTCCTATGATGAAAGGCTGCAAGAATTGGGCTTGTTCAGCCTGGAGAAGAGGAGGCTCTGAGGACACCTCATTGCAGCTTTCCAGTACCTGAAGGAGGCCTACAAGGGTGCTGGGAGAGGACTTTTTACAAGAGCCTGTAGTGATAGGACAAGGGGTAACGGGTACAAATTGAAAACAGGGAGGTTTAGATTAGATATCAGGAAGAAATTCTTCACAGAAAGGGTGGTGAGGCACTGGAACAGGTTGCCCAGAGATGTTGTGTATGCCCCATCCCTGGATGTCTTCAAGGCCAGGCTGGATGTGGCTTTGAGCAACCTGGTCTAGGGGAAGGGGGT
>NW_010266112.1:9397-10440 GCF_000690775.1 Eurypyga helias
GGGGTTGGAACTAGATGATCTTTAAGGTCCCTTCCAACCCAAACCATTCTATGATTCTATGAGACATGTTTGCTTTACCTAATCTGGCTAATGAATCATTTCTAGAAATAAAGACTCTTCCCAGGCTGTCTCTTGGACAGCCATCTCTCCCAGTGTGCCTGCTTGTCACAGAGAGAGAAGTCCCAAGGACCACTGAACAAGCAGGAGTTTCCAGTGCCATGTTCTGGTTCTTACCCAGCACCACATCCCTGTTCTCATCAACTGTTCTTGTTCCTCTCTACCTCTGCAGCTTGCGAGGTGCCTGCAGAGCTCTGTTAGTATGACTAATGATGTAGTATGACTAATGATGGATGGCCGAAAGCCCTATCTATTGGGTGCAAAAGGTGAGAGTAGAGAAGGATGGAATATTGCTCCCAGTTGTTTTTTTACACCATGGAAATACTTCACAATAGGAGACTGGATAAAACATAAGCACTGTTCCTTGTCATCTCCTTGACCAGAACAGAGCCTCCTGGACATGGTGAGCAACAAAGGTTTGTTTTCCCCCCTACTCTGCTCTTGCAATTTCAACCCAGAGACTCTGCAATCAATTTTGCACCAGAAATAACGCAGACACTTTCAGTTTCTCAGAAAGCACTCTGCCGGTTGGTGGTTAGAGGCACTTGTTGTGGCTTCATTCTTTCTCACACTCACAGCAAACTGCTGGGCATGAACCTTCAGCAAGGCGAGCTATGCTACAGAGACTGCCAGGGTCAGATGAAAACCCTGCAGAAATATTCTGCCACTTCATGCCTGCTGTGATACCTTGCTCAACCTGCAAATGTCAATCTGGAGAGGCCCAGGTCACGGTTAGGATGTGTGTCATATCTGCTTGACCTGCATAGGTGTCTAAATTCACATGTCATGATATTACAACAGAGAATCATAGAAAGGTTTGGGTTGGAAGGGACCTTAAAGATCATGAAGTCCCACTGCCTTGCCATGGGCAGGGACACCTTCCACTGGACCAGGTTGCTCCAAACCTCATCCAGCCTGGCCTTGGA
>NW_010266112.1:10703-29247 GCF_000690775.1 Eurypyga helias
ACATCCCGGTGGCCTCCTCTGGACTCCCTCCAACAGCTGTGTCCTTCGTCTGTTGGGGTCCCAGAGCTGGACACAGAATTGCAGCGGGTGTCCCCCAGAGTGTAGCTGAGGAGGAGAATCCTCTCCCTTGTCCTGCTGGCCACGCTGCTCTGGATACAGTCCAAGATATGGTTGGCTTTCTGGGCTGCCAGTGCACGCTGCTGGCTTATGGCCAGCTTTTCATCCCCAGCACCTCCAAGTCCTTGATAATACTTTGAAGCATTCCATTGACAGAATACCATTCCAGGCTGGATGAGGCTTGGATAAACCTGGTCTAGTGGAAGGTGCCCCGGCCCTTTACAGGGGGTTGGAACCAGATGATCTTTAAGGTCCCTTCCAACCCAAACCATTCTATGATTATATGAAAATTTAATTGCCGTAGATGAAAGTGAACTTTTAAAATTTTACAATAACTGAGGTCTATTTGCAATGACATCCTCAGTCATCATTGTCATGGTGGGACTTTGCAATGATAATGTAAATGCATCCTTACCATATGAGGAATTCAGTCATTTTCTCTGATACTGACCTAAAAATAATTTTTCAGAACTATATTTTAGGAGTGAATCTCAGGATTTCAGAACTGAAACAGGGGAGGTTCTGCACTGAAGGAAATATTTGATGAGTCCAATCGAGCAGGAACAGGACACTGGGAACAGGTTAGCCAAGTGGAACTGTGCAGTCACTGCTGAGGCCAGAGGTAGAAGAAAGGTCACACCATGGCCTCTTTACCGTATGTTTCCATTCTGTGGGTTGATTGACTCTGCACCACATGATTAAGAAAAAATCCCCACAACCCTAACTTGACAGGGCTCTATGAGAATTGTTTTGCTCAAAGCAAAACCAGAGACAAACAAGCTTTCTTTCAAGAAGCACTGCTTTTAATCTGCTAAGCAGACCACACCCTTGCTCTGTGGTTTTCCTCCCTCATGTGCACAGCTTGCACAAATGTGGCAAAGAACAGAGGAAACATCTGCAAGGTCTCATTCTCCCAGACTCCCTCTCCCCCAAGGCAATTGCTGCAGTGAGGGGGGGCTTTCACAAACTATTTTGGTCGGTGGTACCTCTGGAGGTCATCTGCTCCAAGTAGGGTCAGTTTGAGCTGGGTGCACAGTATCATTGAAACACAATACCAGCTAGCCAAAAATAAAGATTTGTGTCTGCATCTGTCAATCAGAAATGCTGGAAGACATCAGCAAATCCCCATCATCTGTAGATGCTAGGTCAGTTCTTATCTCAGAAAGATGAAGGTGAAAGTGATGAGCCAACTGGACATGGGTCTGCTTGGACCTGAGGAGCTTTGGCTCACACATTTAGCCAAGTCATCATAGCAAGAAATTCATAGCAACAAACCCTATGCCACAATTTGCTACTGAATCCTTCATCTTCCTTGAAATTTTCCTGGCATGGCCTAGAGCGTGATCTTAGAGGACCCAGAGCACATTTTGGAAGATAACCCTAATTTCCAAAGGCTTGATTTGATTCTCTAAATGTTCCTTGTGAGACTCACCTGGCCTATAGTTCCTGCTTCAAAATGTCTGCAGGGCAATTTTGTACTTGAAAGTAGAAATGTCCAGGCTAATCAGCCTGAAATGCATCTTAAGCTCCACTGACCTCAACCACGGTGGTGAGGCAGATCTCATGGGGAGGAGACATGTACCCATCTGGTGGGTGCATGAAGTGACAGCCTGGGGACTCTCTACTGTCACTAGAGGTTTGCAAGTGAGCAGCTGAGTCAAGCATCGATCTCCTTATCATGAGCTTAGTACCACTGCAAAGGGTAACAACAGGGTTTGGTTTGAAACATCTCAACTTTTGCACCTTTAGGTTAAACCACACTTACACAACAGATCTATTTTTGGGGGTTGTTTTCCGCTCCCATGACGCTCCCCATATCAGCTGTGGGCTAGGGATAGCAGAAAGACTTTGGTCATTGCTAGCTGCAACGGAATGGCTTTTCACTTGAAACAGAAGAATGGTTATAGCTGGGCTATGATGAGAGCTGTTTGGCACCCCCTGATGTTCAGTCCTTCCCCCTGAAACAGCCTAATCTGATCTCACAGTTTGGAGAAGCACAGAGAAAAAAGGAGGCCACACAAACCACAACTCCTGCATCATACAAGCTCACAGCGCTGTGCTTAATTGTCACAGCCATATAACTTCCACTCTGAGGCAGTTACTGGCTGAAAAACCTGTGAGAACAGAGCAGGATGTTCATTGATGGCCTGAGCAGCCAGAGAGGTCCAGCACCCTCTCAAACCTCCCCCAAAGGGGTACCCTGGTTTGACCTAATGGCTGCATGTCCCCCAAAGGGGTACAGCTGGAACAACCCAAGGGGTCTGGCAGTCCTTCCCGTGCATCTCCAGTACCCCCATGGTGCGCAGCAGGGTGGGAAGGGCAGCTCAGAGGAGTGGGACAAGTAAAAATCCAATAATCTGCCTAGGAGACTGCTCCTTGGTGGCTTTAGCGTCGCCATTTGCACTTGTGTCTGCTTTGTGCTTGGCAGAACTGGGGTTGGCTCCTGATACGGAGAAGTGGGCTTGCATTTGTGCTGCAGAGAAAGAGCAGCTGCTTTTTTGTGCTGAAGACAAACAGGAACCCCAAGGGAAGAACAGGCACGCTCAAGGGAAGAGCCTCAAGGGAAAAAGCAGGCAGCACATGTTTGGGGATCAGGGATCCCTAGTATGACTGGCTCATATGCCAAAATGCACCACCTCAATGCACACAAAAGACATGGGGAGGCCCAAACCCCAGCAATGACCTTTCAGAGAAACTTTGATATACAGGAGTCTAAGGCAATCTGAGCAGAAAATAATGTGGATGCCACTTCATCTGCATTTGAAATGTTACCCACAGGTCCCAGGCAATGAAACTCAGCACAAAATCCAAGCCCACACCAGAGCAGGGGTATGCATGAAGGAGGCTGTGACCCCGTGGGCAGCCCATGCTGGAGAAGGGTCCTGGCAGGAGCTGTGGCCCCATGGGGAGAGGAGCCCAGGCTGGAGCAGGTTTGGTGACAGGACTTGTGACCCCAGGAGGCCCAGGCTGGAGCAGGGTGCTCCTGAAGGACTGCACCCTGTGAGGGCGACCCATGCCAGAGCAGTGGCAGGGTGTGAGGAGTCCTCCCTGAGCAGGAAGGAGTGTCAGAGACAACATATGATGAACTGACCACAAACCCCATCCCCCTGCACCCCTGAGTGAGGAGGAGGTAGAGAATTTGGGGGTAAAATTAAGCCCAGGAAGAAGGGAGGGGTGTGGGGAAGTTGTTTTTATGATCTGGTTTTGTTTCTCATGGTCCTACTCTGATTTGATGGGTAATAAATAAAACGAATTTCCCTAAGTTGAGTCAGTTTTGCCCATGATTGTAATTACTGAAGGAACTCCCCTTGTCCTTGTCTCTACCCATGAGCTTTTCATTGTATTTTCTCTCCCCTGCCCAGCTGAGGAGGCAAGTTATAGAGGGGCTTGGTGGGCAGGTGGCCTCCAGCCAGGGCCAACCCACCACACATGGTCTGCCTCCAACATGGGTAACATCTTCCCTCCTTTCTCCCTTCATTCCTTTTTGGGGAAAATTTCATTTTAATGTCTTCATTTTCCATCTCCCCAAAATCATCCCAATATCATATAGTTATGAGGGCAGCTAGAAATACTTCTGGCTCAGTATTTCAAGGAAGAAACTGCTGTGAAAAGTGATACTAAGAAGAAAGTCCATTGAAAATCCAGGAGCATTTAAATTCAAAGACATGACCTTGTCCAAAAATTACTCCCATTTCAAGCTGATTTCTCTAAATGGTCTGTCAAATCCCAGGGAAATCATTCCTCCATTCCCAATGTAACCTCACAACACAGCATCAGTCTTACAGAAAAATGATATATAGACAGTGGGATCAAGGGCACCCTCAGCAGTGTGCTCATGACCCCAAGCAGTGCGGTGTGGTGACATGCTGGAAGGAAGGGATGCCATCCAGAGGGACCTGGACAGGTTGGAGAAGTGGGACCATGCCAATAGCATGGACTTCCACAAGGCCAAGTGCAATGTCCTGCACCTGGGTCAGGGCAATCCCAAATATAAGGACAGGCTGGGCAGAGAACGGATTGAGAGCTGCCCTGAGGAGAAGGACTTGGGGGGACTGGTGGATGAAAAGCTGGGCATGACCCAGCCATGTGTGCTGGCAGCCCAGAAAGCCAATCGTATCCTGATCTGTATCCAAAGCAGCGTGGCCAGCAGGTCGAGGGAGGGGATTGTCCCCCTCTGCTCCTCTCTGGGGAGACCCCACCTACAGTTCTGCCTCCAGCTCTGGGGCCCCCAACAGCAGAAGGACATGGACCTCTTGGAGCACATCCCAAGAAGACCATGGAGATGCTTCGATGGCTGGAGCCCCTCTGCCATGGGGACAAGCTGGGAGAGTTGGGGGGTCCAGCCTGGAGAAGAGAAGCTCTCGGAAGACCTTATAGCACCTTCCAGTTCCTGGGGAGGCTACGAGAAAGCAGGGATGGGGGACTTTTTCTAAGGGCAGGGAGTGACAGGACAAAGGGTAATGGGTTTAAACTGAAACAGAGAGATTGAGATTGGACATCAGGAAGACATTCTTCCCGGAGAGGGTGGGGAGGCACTGGGACAGGTTGCTCAGAGGAGCTGTGAATGCCTCAACCCTGCAAGTGTTGAAGGCCAGGCTGGATGGGGCTTTGAGCAACCTGGTCTAGTGGAAGGTGTCCCTGTCCATGGCAGGGGGTGGGACTGGGTGATTTTTAAGGTTCCTTCCAATCCAAACCATTCCAAGATTCTATAACTTTCAGGCAGAGCCACACCCCAAGTTAATCTTTAATATTTCATTTTTCATTTCTGTTTCAGTGTTCAAAGTTAATCCCTTGATGAACTGATCAAAGTTCACTTTGATCCCTAGACAGAAGATGCGGGATCTCTCTTACCTGACAGTAGGTAAAATCATCTTAAAGTTTGAAATGAGGTTCCCTTCTGGCACTAAGCAGTGGGCATTCAGTAGGATGTCAGATTGCCCTTTGGTGTCCTTAATGCCAAAGCTCCATTTGCACCTAATCGCGTTCAGCACAAAAATAATTCCCTCATATGGACCAAGAGATGTGATCTTCAGGCAAAGAAGTGACTTTTGGGCAGAGAAACAGTGAATTTAAACTTCAGTACCTGAGTCTTCATTTTCCTTCCCTCCTGCAGGTCAAAATTAAGTTTCTCTGGCAAGGATGAAGAATAGCTGTCCCATGTCACAGGTCACCTTTGTTCCTTAAAGCAGGTAAGCAAGTCTCTCTTCATTCCTTTGCTTCTGAACAAGCCGTGAGTGCAGTGGTGCTGTTGAGGTGGAAGAAAACTTCGTGTTTGAGGAGGAAGGATGGGGAGTGTACAGAGGGGCCAGCAGACTCTTCTTGTCCCTCATGTCTCCTCAGATGCAGGCAGCAAGGAGCTGGGGGCATCAGCAGCATGGCTCTTCCCAGTAGGGCTCAGAAGGGAAGTAAATGTGACAGAGGATGGTCATCAGGGGGAAAAAGCTGAGGTGTCCACTGGATATCTGGGTTCAATTCTTCTTTCACCAAGAATTTTTCTGTCTTTGGTGGTGTTCTGCTTTTATTCAGGACAGAGTTGATTTTCTTTACAATGGCTAGTATGAGGCTGTTTTGGGATTTCCCCTGAGAACAGCACTGATAAAGTATTTTTCAGTCAGTGCTAAGGAGTGTTTGCTTAAATTTAAGGTCTTTTCCAGCTTCTGATAGTGTTTCTGTGTTCCCAAGTTTCTCACTGCAAGCAGTGTGGGGGGTGGACACAGTTCAGAGAGCTGACCCAAACTTACCAAGGGAGTATTTCATTCCACAGCACGTCACGCTTAGTGCATAAGCAGGCAGTGGGACAGGGGGCTATAGCTCGCTTGTTTGTTAGATACATAGCTTGCTCGTTTGTTCATGTGTTAGCTCGTTCATTCGTTAGAGAGTTGGTGGGTTGCTTGGCTTTCCCAGTTGTGCTGTCGCTCATGGGGCTCACTTGGACTCTGCTACAATTGCTCTCAGTCTCGGGCTCTGGGGCTCTCTGACTCTGGCTACTCATTACCTGGCTGTGTATCAGCTGGAGAGTGGTGAACAATGGTAGCATTTGTTCTATCTTCATTACATTGTTAATATTATTAGTATCACTGTACTATTAATTTATATTCAATTATTAAATTGTTCTTATATCAACACACAATCTTCCTTGTCTTTTCTCCCAGTTCTCCTCCTCCATTGGAGTGGGGGGAGGTGAGTGAGCACCTGTGCAGTTCTTAATTGCCAGCTGAGGTTAAACCATGAGCAGTGTAAGGGCTGGCTGTGCTTTCCCGGTATGACTTTGAAGGGGAGGATGCAGGGCAGGAGACAAGGACTACATTGCCCCTCTGAAAAGGACTGTTGTGCCCAGGGCTCCCCCTGGGGCAAAGTAAGGCTGATGAAGTACATCCACGTGAAACGCTTTTGTTGCAAGCTGAAAAAGTATGAAACTACCTTGATATTATGGTAACTCAGGATGACAATAATTATCATAACACCCAGGGCGTTAATTGCATCTGCAGGAGTAGTAATGTTTTACATTTCCTGATTAGTACCTTGAATGATTGAGGTTGTCAGCCTATAATGCAGCAAAAGTCAAGTCATCATGACATTGGATGTTCTAGAATTATGATTAAGGGGTAAAAAAAGACAATGATCTTTGTGGATTTCATACATGTTGCAGTGTCAGTGTTAAACCAACTCCATTTTCTACCCTTCTAATGTCACAATGATTATTGATTTTAGTGAAAATGCATCATGTATTTTCTGTTTAACAGAAAAACTGTCTGTTTAACAGTGCTGAACGTGGAGCCCTAGGGAACTAAGAGGAACTGGTTGGGTTGGTTTGGGTTATTTTTTATTTAATAGCATATTTTCATGTTTTCTTCTGAAAAACGTTCAGCTGGGTTGGGAATGTGGTTTTGATCTCTGAAGTATCAAATAATGAGTTCTTAGACATGAGTTTTCTTTTTGAGCCTTCTTGGATGACAGAAAATGTTTTAAGTTACATTTAAGAAAAAACAGGACATTTGTCAGCAGAAGTATCAGTGTCACTAAACAAGGTGTCTAAGGTGTCAACATGTTCTGGCTGGAACCCATTCATCCAGATGTTCCTGTGCTGGGATTTAACCCCAGGCAGCAACTAAGCACCACACAGCTGCTTGCTCACCTCTTCATCCACCAGTGGGATGGGGGAGAGACTTCGAGGATAAAAAAAGGTAAGAAAACACATGGGTTGAGATAAGAACAGTTTAATAATTGAAATAAAATAGTGACACTACTACTACTGATAATAGTATGTAAGGAAAATACCACTACTACTAATGACAATAATACAAAAATCAGGGGACATCCTGATCTGCCATCCATCAAATGTCATGATAAAGAAATCATTGCATTGCTCAGCTGCAGCTCTGGATTATATCTGGCACCACCACTCTCCCCTTCCTGTCATGCCGGGGCAGGAGAGGAGCAGGACGCTCTCCCGTGACTGTGAGGGGTTGCCCCATTGGCAAAGGCTGAGCTGAGTCCACTACTAATGACAATAATATGTAATGAAAAGGAAAACAACAACAAAAGCGATACAACTTCTCACCACCCACTGACAAGTGCCTAGCCACTCCCCGAGCCACTATCCTCACCCCAGCCAACTCCTCAGCTTGTACGCAGAGCATGACGCTTTCGGGTATGAAATATTCCTTTGGTCGGTTTGGGTCAGCTGTCCTGGCTGTCTCTCCTCCCAGTTTCTTCTCTACAAGAAGCTGGTGAACACAGGTGCAGCATGAGACACTGAAAGAGTCCTTGGCTTAATGTAAACTTTGCTTGGCAACAACTAAAAACTTTAGTACGTTGCAAAATATTCTCCCCAGCACAAATCCAAAACACAGCCTCATACTAAGAAGAAAATTAACTCTATCCCAGCCCAAACCAGCACATCCTGTCCTACATTCTGTGCTCTGATGTATCCAGTCTCATCACTGCAAGTTATCTCAGGCTTGGGTAGAGTTTGAAGTAGGTTGGAGGGTGTTGGGGATTTCAAATGGACCTATAAGATTTGATGGACAGTGAACACATCTAGGAGACGTCCAAGTACAGGAGTCCTGTGACATCTTGCATTGCTAAGCCTCCAGCTACTCATCTAGGTGGGAACAGGTTTCTATCAGTCCTGTGTCATATCTGCCTTGCTCCCCTCAAATGCTTGTTTTACTATCCTAACCCAAACAGTATCTAAACCAGCCCTGGAGACCTCTAGCAACTCCCTTATGTCCAAGCAAGATTAATCCCTTCCCCATATTATACACCTAAGTGAACGTTTCCAACAAAATTTCATATACCCTCACGTGATAATGGCTTACAGAGCACCAACTTAATGCATGTCCGTGAAAACGCACAGAGAGAAGAAAAAGCAGAATTTAACATGACAGCTTCTAAACTATAGTTGAAGCATCACATTTGCTGCTCCGACCTGCCCGTGGGGGTTTACGGAGTTGTGGGTGATGCAGTCAGTGGACCTAGGGCTGTGGTCATCTCACCTTAAGACCTGCGGCTTCTTGGATGGTGTGAGACCTAACAGTGCCCATTTACCTCCATGTACAGTAAACAGAGCTGAAAGCAACAAGCTCAGAGGAAAAAGCCTGTGTCATGGATATCAAAGATGAACAGAGATTAACCCCAACAGTAGTTGTCTATGTCTAGTTGGATGAAATACATCCAGGAGCCTCCATCTTTCTTTAGCAAGTGAAGAGGGAGAATTTATGCTTAAAACCAGCTGAACTGAATCCTTCCCCTGTTATCCCATTTGTACTTACCCAGTTGGCCAAACATGGCAGCCGCCTTCCCAGCACAAGAATTAATCCAGAAAAAGGTAGACTGGCTATCTGACTTGCCACACCATCGCGCCTGTTGTAACAGCACCCAATTTATTCACATCAGACCTGTTGGCCACCGTCTCTGGGATATATCCAGACACTGCAGGGCAATTAAATGCCGCTTGGAAGTCATCAGGGTGCCTTTCCTTTCTTGCTGCTCACTAAACATGGCATACTGAATACTAATAAAATCATAAAGATAACGCATCAAAAACATTGCTGTGTGGACTGAGATAAGGACAGTCAACAACATACCAGAATTGTCAAAGTCCACAAGGAGGGCCAGAGACAGAAAAGGGCAATTTTTTGAGTGTAGTTCAACAAAACCAACCCTGGTGCAGGTCCCTAAATTACAACAGGTCCGTGTCAGAGCTGATGCACTATCGCTCACAGTCTGATGGTTTTCAGGGAGCAGTGCCATCAGGTTAGCAAACTGAAAAATTTCCCCATCCTCCAAACACAAGAGTGGGTAAACAAAGCTTCTTGCTCCTTTCTCTCCCATCTCAGAGCATAGACAGAGAGACTCATGCCACCCAGACCAGAGATTTAAGCTGGTGTGTTAATTAAGTCGTTAATTAATTAAGGTGTTAATTAATTTTGCAGCAAGCAGTGGGGGCTGGGTTGAATTTTTCTCTTTTGCATAACCTGTCATGACTTCATGGGAACATGTCAGACTGCAAGAGATTTCCAGAAGCTGCAATATTAATTGAGATGTTTGGAAAGGCACAAGTTTTCTTGATGTCTAAACTCAACTGCTTGAGCTCTTTGCCCCTTCTGAAGGCACAGCCAATGGCAAGTGCCATTTGAGAGACATCAGGTGGGTTTAGGACAGAATTTCCCTTTGCTTACTTTCCTTCTGTGCCTGTTTCAGGTCAGCTGTGTGACTGACCCACATGTGTGACTGCAGATATGGAACAGGGGAGATGGCTCTTGTTTTCTGTGGCTCTGCTTACAGCCATCCCTCTCTCAGGTAATGCTTTCATATGCTATTCTGCTTATTTCTGAGGGATTAAAGTCTGCAGATGATAAGAATTGTTCAGGTTGAGGGTCATGGCCTCCTGAGAAGACCTCAGTTTAACTCTATAGAGCCAGAGCTGCCCTTCCATTCTGCTGTTGGGGAATCCACCCCTTTCCAGCGTGAGTTTCCATGCCTTGGTGGAGATGGAGGAGCCCTAACCCAACACAGATCTGCCATACCTACCCCTGCCAACAACATTTCCCTGCTTGCACGAGAAGTTTTTATTAGCACAGCTGCCCCACTGCTGATGACACAGGGTTGGAAAGGGCTAAGGCAGGCTGGGAAGCTGAATGAAATGTCTCTATACATTCTTTTAAGCTTTTTTTTTTTCCTTTTCCCCAAAATAATCCCATTCTATAGCCTAGTTTCTCCCTCTATTCTGTCACTTTGGGTTTTCCAATTTCCCAGTCCCCATTTTGGCACAGAGAAAAGAAAAAATCAAGAAAGTGATTGAATGAATGTTCTAAATCAAAACCACTTTATATATCTTTTATAAAAACTAAAGAAACTTCTATAAAAACTAAGGAAAACATGTTAACCATTTTCATCATATCATTAATTCTGTTTTCCCAAGTTTTTTCCCAGCTGACAATTTCCCCAAAAGATCTCCTCAGCTTTTTTTTTTTTTTTTTTTCCTCCCCCACCATTGTTTGGCATCTTTCTGTTGTGATCTATTGTCTCATGGCCTGAAGGTGCATTAACAGAAAGGACCAATGACATTAGTGAATATTTACAACTTTTAATTGTTCCCCATTCTCTGGACAGGGATAAATCTTTGTCCCAGTGCTCTGTGTCCTTTGCATTATCAGAGTTTCCAATCGATTTAATCTAGATGCTCACCCAAGTTTGCTTTCCACAGAAAATTTTGAGGTCACGTCTCCCCACAGCGTATTAGGGACTGTCGGCCAGGACACAATCCTTCCTTGCCATGTCTCTTCCACGAAGTCACTGGATATCATTGAAGTGCAATGGAAGAAAATCACGGATGAGCATATTGAGGTTATCTGCATATACAGGCAGTTTGGTGGCAATCCAACGCAGAAATACCTGGGGCGGACATCACTGCCAGCAGATGGATTTGCCACTGGTGATGTGTCACTAACACTGAAGAACATCCAGCCAGCAGATGAAGGAATATACAGCTGCTTCGTGAAGTCCAGAGACTGGAAAAAAAAAATTGCAGGTTTGAGATTTCATGGGTGAAGGGATGAAGTTTCTACAGAGAGAAAAAAGCTATCTGAGAGCACACTGTTCCTCAGCTGATGCCCCCCCTCATATGATCCGACACTTCACCTCCCTGCTCATATCAGCTGGTAGGCCACATGGGACCTGCCATTTGATTAGATGCGATTAATTCTAAGACAGTGAGAGGTCTGTAAGGGACCAAGAAAAGCCCAACCCCTGTGCTGCCACTCAGTAGGGAACCTGGACAACTGGTGATCTGACCAGCCCCATGAGGGTCATGGAAGCCCTTGTAGTTTTAGTGAAGGAAGGAGCTTTAAACCTGAATTTTCCAGGAGAGACAAGTCCTGGATTTCAGCATGCATGTTCAAAGGCAGTAGCATTGCATGGTGAAATGGAACGTGCAGGAACAGTTTGATGAAGATGCCAAAAAACTGGGGTGAGTTCCTATGCCAAAAGGTGTTCTGCAGACTTCATCCCTAGCCTAAGCCCTGTTGTGGCATGCGTGGGGCTGGGTAGCTGCAATAATCACTGTTCACCTCCCAGCTGGACAGTAGGCATCATTGGTGTAGAGGCATCTGTAATATCTGGTCAGCCAGGACTCGCTGATGGAAAGCAGCATCCCCTCATCCAAAGTAGATTAGACAGGCTTTTTGGGGTCGGAAAGACAAAAGCTTCTAGCTGGTGCCCATTTCGTACTATTGACCAGTATAAAATCCAGCTCAGGCTCTGAGTCTGACTTAGATAAGCATATATGGTGCATCCCACATCGGCACAGTGGAGCAGCTTTGGTGCCGTCCTGATGTAATGGCCAGTTATGCCCACCCTTTAGTGCTAGTACGAACTAGAGATATGCCAGGGAAAAAGCTGAGCATACTTTACTGTGCTGTTTTCTGCTTTCCAACTCCTCAAACTTGGATGAGGTTCCTACAGATTCATACTAAAAAGGGGCTATAAAGCCACACATCATCTCTCTGCCTGCTCCAAGAAATAGTGGGGAGCAGAGACACAAACCCATCCCACAGTGTGGCTTTTTCTCAGTCAGAGAAGTTGGCATATATACAGTTTGGGATCTCAGAAAGACCATTTTAAGGATTGGGTTAAGGACTGAGAGAAACTTGCAGGAAATTGCACCAAACTTTGGATTAAGTGAGAGCTGTGAATCGAGGGTAGAGCTGTTTTCATGGAAACACACTGCTCCCAGTAACAAACTCCCTTGCCTTTAAGGTACCAGTGAAGTATTCTTTGAAATACTAGGCCCCCGAGGGCAAGGGATCGAGCTCGCCTGCAGATCACATGGCTGGTTTCCCAAACCTACTGTTCAGTGGGTTACTCAGAGTAAAAAGTGGCTGCCTCCAGAGACTGCGATACACCAGGACAGCAAGCAACTCTTCAGTGTTCTGAGTCGAGTCACAGTTACAGGAGAGGAAGTGGGACAAGTCACCTGTCAAATCTTGAACTCTCTGGTGCAGACTGAGAAGAATATTACTGTACTCCTCTCAAGTGAGTCACATTGTCCGAGAATTCGTTGCTGTACTCATCCTTAAAGCCTTGTAAGGCCAGGAAAAGAGTCTAGCGCTTGAAGTAGTAGGCAAACAATTTGAGAAACTTGTCCAACAAAGCATCCAAGTTTAATCAGTTGACAAAATACGACTGGATGGATCAAATAGAAGATAAATTTGGATCTATGTTGTTCTGAAGTGGAGAGGAGAAGGAGGGTGGTTGGTGATCACTTTTTTTTTTTTTTTTCCTTGCATGGAGGTGTTTGAGCTGTATTTAAATAGAGTGAAAGCATGTTAATCTCCATGGGGGAAGTTGTCATGAGCAAAGTGCGGAGTAACAATGGAGAAACATCTGCCCACAGCTCACTGTTGCGGTGGGTGCATAGCTTGAAGAGCAGCTTTTCAGAAAGTCTTGATGTCATGATCAATTCATAGTGACTGAGAGAGATCCCTCAAGGGTCTTTCTTAAGGCTGAAAGAATTGGGCTTGTTCAACCTGGAGAAGAGAAGGCTCCGGGGAGACTTTATAGCACCTTCCAGTACCTGAAGGGGCTACAAGAAAGCTGGAGAGGGACTTTTTACAAGGGCCTGTAGTGATAGCACAAGGCTTTAAACTGAAAGAGGGAAGATTGAGATTGGACATCAGGAAGAAATTCTCCCTAGAGAGGGTGGGGAGGCATTGGGACAGGTTGCCCAGAGAAACTGTGGATATCCCATCCTTGGAAGTGTTCAAGGCCAGGCTGGATGAGGCGTTGAGCAACCTGGTCTAGTGGAAGGTGTCCCTGCCCATGGCACAAAGTGGGACTGGGTCGACTTTAAGGTCCTTTCAACCCAAACCATTCTATGATTGCAATGCAGGGAAGATGATAGCTCTCCAGTCTAGGCAGATGGATCCCAGACCTCCATATGTCACTGCAGCAAGGACAGGTTTCAGTGTGACATGAGACAGGTCCTTCGTGCCCTGGATGCTGTACCCATCCCTAGAGAAGGCAGGTTCTGCTTGACAATGTAGAGCTGTGACTGTTTCTCTCTTTGGGTGGGAAGTCAAATTTACATGAAAGATTGTGTATTTCCAGGTGACACTCAGATATTTTCTTTTCAAAGGTGCTATTTTTCCACATGTATCTCCGTGGCTCCCTGCCTTCTGGATACTATTCACTTTATTTCTTCTCACATTGGCTGCTGGTGCTCTTCTGGTATTTCAAGGTAAGGGGACTTTGTTTTCTCCCTCACTGCAACCTCCTTGTGAAGGAGGAAGAGTCACTGAACAAGACAAAATAGCTCAGATGTCCTTCCATACCATGCTGGGCACCTGTGGGGATGGAGATATCCACTCAGGGTGGGGAGATATGACAAAAGACCTGCAAAAAGTCTGAACTCAGCTATGAATGTGGTCATAGTCCCACGGCTGAGCATAGTGGCCTCTGTCTCGCATGCCCCAACCCAATCCCATCACCCTAGAGGGTTCAGACCAGTCAGGGCTCAAGGTGGGGAATAAAGATTGCTGATGAAACATGAATGGCAACATTGAAAGAGGTTATGTCCAGTATTCCTTACACTGCAACACAATAACGAAGCTGGTGATGCAATAGGAACAACGATAGAGTGGCAGAACCTGGGACAAGAGCTTCTTCATGCAATGCAACATATTTGGGTTAAATACAAGTTCTTATGTTCTGCCCCATCCCAGCATGAGATGTCACACCCTCCCCTTGACCAGCCAACTTGCTAGGACATGCTCCGGCTGAATTTAGAGCCTTTTTGCATCCAATTCATGTACAACATCAGTATCTCCTTCCTGGTATTTCCTTTGTGCTTCAGTATTTATTTCATTTCTTCTTTGAACATTACAGCAAAACAGAGGGCTTCTAAGAAAAGATCCTGTGAGGAAAGGATATTACGGGAGTACGGTAAGGCAGATTTCTCTTACTGAGTGCCCACTTCGATGCCCACACACAAGCACCTTCCCTCCTGCAGCTGGAGAGAACTTTTCTTGCAACCACAGAGTAAAGCTAACATACTCATCCTCTTATCTCAGCTGAAGAGTTTAGGAAGATGTGAACAAAGGCACAGTCCTCAGAGCCCTTTGGCTCACTAGCCTCCAGCAAAGAAAGAGAATAGTTCCTTCCTCTGGAGACTTCTCTCTGAAGTGGCTTCAAATCCCCTCTCTGCTCTCATCCCTTCATCTATCACAAGCAGCAGGAGCATGACCCTCTGGAGGCCTCAGTGCCCTTTTCCCAGGACCCAAACTGTACAGGAAAGGATGTGGTAGTTCACCACTTCAAAATCATTGGGGGGAACCTACTACCTCCTAGCATTAGTGTGGGACAGAAGACACAGGGTGGGCATCAGGTGAGAACTTAAGAACAACCCCATCTCTTGTCTGTGTGTGGGACCAAAGGATTAAGCAACCTGAAGGCAGATTTCAGAGCCATGACCACCTTATGCCTCACCAGCTGTGATCCCCTGGAGAGTGTGTTGTGGATGCCAAGCCATTACTCGCTGGCTAACACTTGTGCTTTTTTTTTTTTTTTTCCTTTCCCCTTGCTGTACAGAACTTGCAAAAGGCACTCTGGATGCAGGTACAGTAGAACGACCCTTTCCCTTTCCACACTAAGTCCCACTTGGGTTTTCCCAAGCATCATGTAACCTTCTTCCCATCCAGGTAGCTCCTCTTCATCACTCTTGTACTCTACCAAGGTGCCCTCTCCTTTTACAACCTCTTTTTCATTCTCATAACTGGGCAACAGTAAGAAAATTCCATACAAGATGTCTGCAGACCAAAATCCATGGCTACAGCCATCACCAGTGCTCACCTCACTTATATGGAGAGGGCATGGGCTTCTCTGGCTCCTCCAGGGCACTGTCCTCAGGAGTCAAATGACCCTGCAGTCCCTGCAAGCCCTGCCATGCTGCCATGCAGATCTGATGCAGGGACATCTGAGAAACTCTTCCTTCAAACCTTCAACAAGGAAAACAGAAATGTTTTTCTCCTCTTTCTGTTGCAGAACATGAAGACCTGAAGACTCGATGTGGTAAGAGACCATTTCAGTGGGAAATGGAAAGGGTGTTGCCATTGTGGAAAACAGAACTGCACTGCCCTTGGGAAGGCAGAAGTGCAAGCTGTTTGTGTCCCGCTGTTGTATCCAAGAGTTAGGGATAGATAGTGACCAGCTATCCTGCTCTGCAGTCATTATTATTCTCCCTGGGCCTCTACCTGTGTCCAGCAGTGGCAGAGCTCTCTCACTGACCAAACACCAGGCCATAACACTCTGTGTTTCTGTTTCAGATGCACTGAGCAGAGAGCTAGGTAAGTCAAGGCATCTTCCTTTCCTCTGACTCTTTGTATGCAAGTCTGTCTGTGGCTGGGAGCAGCATCTTCCCTCGAACCCACAGTCCTAGCAAAGCACAGCCCCATCCCCATGGGGCACTTGGGTGAGCTCTGGATGGAGGAGAGATCAGTGACTCCAGATGGGAATAAACAGTCTCCCAGCTTCTCCCATAGCAAAGTGGGTATTGCAGGGTCGGAGAGCTTGTCTCAAAGCTTCTTGATTTCCCTGTGGTGCATCTGGGGGCATGTGATGCACATCCTGGGAGGTAGAGCACCCCAGAGCACTACAGCAATATCATGCAAGGGAGATGGACCCAGAATGGGTGTTTTGGCCATGGAACACAACATATTCACTTTTGATTTGGGTTTTCTTTTTTAACAGAGTTCAGAAAAGCTCGAAGCTGCATGGGTAAGTTTGTGGAGGTGGAATCAGGAAGGAGGACTGGAAGATAAGGAAAGATATCGGCACTGGGAATGAGTGTCCTTTGTTCCTTTTGGAACAAGCTGGACAAAACCTTGCTCTCTGCTGAGTAGTGGCATATGGATGTGGGCTGGACACTCCCTTGCATCTAGCCTTATCCATGGCTGAGTTCTCACAGTACAGAATTACGGACCTGTGTGCTGCAGGCTTGGGAATGAAGCTGTGCTTCCTTGTCTGACAGAAAGGCTTCATCACCCTTGGGCTAGAAGCCATGCCTGGACTCCAGGTTGACTTGGGAGCAGGCGCAGTCCTTCCAGTGCTTTCACTAACAGTCTGCTTGTCCTTATTCTCATGATGATCTCTACTTCTGGCCATCTTGCCCAGTTGTCACTAACAGCTCCTCCTCTCTCTACCCAGTGCCCATCACCCTGGATGAAGCATGGAAGCACCCTGAGCTTGCGGTGTCCTCTGACCAGAGAACAGTTGAGCACAAGCCCTCGGCCCACAGACCCACCATCAAGGGCCAGTTCCCTGCTGTGGTGGGGAGGGAAGGCTTTGCCTTTGGGTACCATTACTGGGAGGTGAAGGTGTGGGATGGGCTGGACTGGGAGCTGGGGGTGCTGACGGAAACCGCGAGGGACAGACTGAAAGAGAGGAGCTGGAAGGAACTGCCTGAAGATGGGATCTGGTCATTGAGGAGGGTTGAAGGGGAGTACTGGCCTGAGGAGGCCAAGGCCAAGATGTGCAGACATACTGACCAACTAACAGTGGTTGGGCTGCACCTGGATTTGAAGCAGAACACACTGTCCTTCTATGACATTGGGACTTCAGACTGTATCCTGAAAATCCCCATCAAAGGGTCAACAAAGCTGTACCCATTCTTCAGACCAGGCCTTGCTGAGGCAGGAGAGAAGGGAGAACCCCTCACCATCAACCACAACACAGACTGGGACTTCCCAAACACAGTTTCTGTCAAATAAGGCAGCAGAAACTGACCTGAGCTGTTGTAAACCTCATGGACTCTGTGGAGAGGGAGTAGGGAAGGAAGAGCAGAGCTGGGCAGTGGCAGCCCTGCTTGTCTCTGCCCAAACTCTGAGAGTGCATTTTGGGTTTTTGTGGTGTGGGGTTTTGGTTAGTGATGGAAGTGCCACAGGGATGGCTTTTGTGGGAAGCTTCGAGAGAAGCTCCTCCAGCTCCAGCTCAGATCCATCTCTGTCCAAGGCAACAATTAACATGTTTAAGAGGGGAAAACACAAAAGAAGTAGCAGAGGAAGGGAAGAGGAAGGTGGAGAGTTTCAGTGTGGAGAGTGGAGTGGGATGTGGGAGAGACAACAAGGCAGACACCAAAATTCAGTGAAGAAAGGAAGTCAGGAGGTTTGATGGAGCAAAGGTTCCCCTGCAGCCCATGGTGAGAGGGCAGGCTGTGCCTCTGCAACAATGGAGGGAGGCAATGGGCAGAGATTCATCTACGGTCCATGGGGCCCTCCACGCTGGAGCAGGAGGCTGTGCCGAAGAAGCCTGTCACTCCATGGGACACCCATGCTGGAGCAGCCTGCTCTTGAAGGACTGCATGCCCAAGGAAGGGACCCACAATGGAGCACTTGGAGAAGAAATCTGCAGCCCATGGGAAGGACTTATGCCAGGCGGATTCATGGAAGGCTGTCTCCACTGGGAGAGACCTGGCATCAGGGGAGGAGTGTGAGGAGTTCTTCTCCCCTGAGATGAAAGGAGCCGCAAAGGTAATATGTGGTGAGCTGACTGGGAAACCCCCATTCCCCAATCCCTGTGCTGCTGGTGGGGGGGAGATAGCCTGAAAATAAACCACGACACTGTGAGAGTCAGACAAGTCTGGGCTGGGAAATCTACAAAGGCAAGCAGCAAACCTCTGCACGACACGTGCAACGCAATGTGCTCCATCCCCTCCCCGGGAAGCCATCAGGAGCTATCAGCCTGAACCAAGGACACATGCCCACAGCTTCTTCAGATACCATTTCCTCAGTTTCACCACTCCCGTGTGTTTGTAGTCCATGTTTCTCTTCAATAAATTGGCAATTAAATAGGAAACAGCTTTTCTTCTGGTACCAGGTGCTCGGCTTTTATGCTGAGTTTCATTGTCTGGGACCTGTGGGTAACATTTCAA
>NW_010266113.1:0-4659 GCF_000690775.1 Eurypyga helias
ACCCGAGCGTCAGGGCCGGGTGCCTGGGAAGAGGGCGGTTGTCCTTAGGCTCTTTTTCCAGAGGAAACACGGTCTCCTAGGTCTGCTTCTCGGGTCAGTGACGTTTATTTCCCTTGGTATTTTTTTTTCTTCTTCGGTTTGTTTTTCCTCTGTTGTGAGTGACACTTTCTGGATTGCTGCCTGCCTTGCCAGGGGGGCAGAAGGAGGGGTGAAGGCGTCCTAGACGCCATGGCGGGAGGGGGCTGAGCCCTGTGCGGGAGCAGCTCTGGGTCCCCCCTTGTATGCTTGCTGCTGGACTGGGGGGTTTCACCCCGCGAGGAAATGGTGGCGTTTTGCTAGTTCATTCATGTCCTTTTAATTTCTTCCTCTTACGAAAGCCCCGTGAATCTCTGTGGAAGTGCGAGGTGTTGTCTCCCAGTATGAAAAGCAGCGGTTTCTTTCCTCACAGTTACTACCGCAGTGGGTGGGCAGATGCGTGAAGTGTAAGAAAATCAATGGATTGCATTTTAAAAATTACGTCCCAGAAAGCAAAACCCCACATTGTTTGTATTTAGTTCTTGTTGGAGACATATGCTGTGATAGACAACGCGAAAAACCCCTTTGGAGAAAAGGGTGTTAGGCAGTAGTATGCAGAGGGCTACGCAGATTTTTTCACACAGGGCTTGTGAAGGTTTCTGCAATGTCTCTGGTGGCCTTTCCTGGCTTTTGCTATGCTGTTACCAACCATGACCTCCAGAAAACCACCAGACATTTTGCAATCTATCTTGGGGAATGTAGGAGTTGAAACATGAAATGCCCAGATGTGACTATTCTTGAACTTTAGAGGGGCAAAGGTCTGCATGACCACAGTGTGACAGCCATCCCTTTCCTTAATAAGCTGACAAGGCACACCCGAACAACCCTGATACCTGTTGAGCTGTGGGTGTGTGTTTCCGTGCAGGGCTGTCATGAGTTTGTGGTGTTTCAGGAGGTACTTTTGAATCTGGATACACATAGATTATATTTTTGATTGTATGTTCAAACAAACAAAGCCTCATGGGGTAGCAGTGGAGGGATGAAACTCAAGAGGTTCTCGCTCTTCTTGTTGAAGCTTGAGTTATTTATTTATTTCCCCCTTGTATGATAGAATACAGAAAAATGGGCTGGAGGCCTGACCTGAGCTCTCAGCAGGGATAGCACTCTTCCCTTTGAATAGAACCGGCTCATTGATGCCCAGACAATTGCAAATTAGTGGGACTGCGATTAAGAAGCAGCAGTGCTAAAGGTGGGTGTGACTTGTGCAGTAGCAAAGATGCTCCTTTTCTAGGTGATGGAAGGCAAATTCGGCTTTCCCTGACTCCCACGTGACACCTTTGTTTTAGGCAGGCTTCCCACCAGTGCCTCTGCAAACCTGTTCTGTGGTGCAACTCAAAGCAGAATTTTCTCTTGATTATTCCCGTACCTCAGAGGCAATTCTGCATCCCTGAAAGGCATGGAAGTTGATGAGTTAGGATGATGTTTGGATTCGTCTGCAGTGTCACGGCAAAGTTCATGTGGCCCTGCCTGTCTTCAATAAACGTCAGCTCTGTGTTGTGGATTTCACTGAAGTGACAGCTACTGAATCGGAGAAGACCCAGGGGAGAAAATAAACTGACGACAGAAGTTTTGAACGACGGGCTTGGGAACAATAGATGTGCATGTTTATAGAGTACAGCTTTTTCAGTCTCCTAAGAGAATTTTTTTTTTCTCTCATAACTTGTGTAGGATGGAAATCTTTTCGGTCTGGTGGATTTGATATTTTTAACTTTGCTTTTTATTGTCTTATGAGAGAAAAAAACAAACAAACAAACAAACAAAAAAACCCACCAAAACGAACAATGAACAGGCTTTTCTCGTTTAAATCCTGGTGTTACTCACTGGTCCAGCATGTCTGAGGCTTTCACATCTATTTCACACCTCTGCTAACACTGGGCCAGTTTTGACCTGGTGAAATGAGAGCTGCTACCACAAATAATGTTACCAACATCCCCATCTCCTCACTCGGGTGTTCCTTTGTTTCTCAGGCGTGCTTTCTAGAGACGGCATGTAAGGGGGAGAGTACTAGAGTCCTTTCTTACTCCTAAAGGCATTTGAAAATTCTGTTAGGAGTTACTTGCTGTAAAATTATCTCCTGAAATCATCGCAGAAATATGTAGGATTTTGTAGAAATTCTTTTGAGGCTCAGGAAGGTACAATCCTTTTCTTACGCTCCATTTACCAGAAGTCTCTGTAGCCTTGGTCTCGTTGTCATTAATGCTACATTTAAGGGTTGTTGGTTCTCCCAAGCAAGGTGCCCTGCTGTTGAATTAGGCAAGCACAGTAGTGAGCCCTTGGTCTGTCCGTGGTGGATATGTTTTTGGATAGATTAGGACCAGCATGGTTAGTTTGTTATTTCAAGGATTTGCTACAATGTCTGTGGCATTTTTGACCCAATACTGCAAGCCTTTTAAAACTATATACTTCTACCCCGCCCCCCTTGAAGTAGTCTGAGACTCTGTAGAGCACAGGATTATTGCACTATAATATGAAGTATTAATATAGTGGCAAAGCAGTCTTCCTTGCTGGTTTCCTCCTACCCCAATTATATTGTTTCATAATGTGTGTACTGGAATGAAAATGCTAATAAATGCAACAGGAATATTTGCTAACGGCAGGTGTTTTTACAGTGCTGATCCCTCTAATATCAAGGCAGATGTAACCATAGTCATCTGTGTACTTCTGTGAGCCTGTGCTACGTTTAGTTTGTTAATGGGCTGGAGAGTGATTTCTGGTTCTGATTCATGCATTATTAGAAAGGGAAAAAGGGGATGTGGAAATGACGGGAGAGACTAGGAGCTTAGGTTAATAAATAATCTTAAGATCTGACAGTTGATCTAGTCTCAGTGGAAACTCTTGGGAACAGTACTAAGCACTGGATCTCAGTGGACGGTCAGAGTAAGGTGGGAGAAGAAACTATGGCTTTATCCAGATATTCCCTCCAGTTGACTTAAGTGAGTGGACAAAAATCCTCTTCTAAAGAAGCACTTTTGAATCTTCCTCCAGACTGAGGGTTTTGCTTTTTTACTTACACTTATGTACAGTCTTTAAAATGTTTTCCCCTGGAAATGGCCAGATATTTTCCATCCTTCTGCTCGTTTTCCCCTGGAAAGGTATATTGATCTATGTGTTTCTTACTTATTGAAGTGTGTTCATGTTAAACATAAAGCTGTATTGTATCAGAGCCACTAGACAAATATTGTTACAGAACTGTATTTAAGTGGTGGTATAATTGAACTATGATTGCTCAGACATCACCGCAGGTTATTTTTATCAGAAGAATTGGTGCTGACTTGGAGTTGTAACGCTTATGCCAGCTCATTTTATGAAGCAAAAGAGCATGGGTAAAATGGGTGTCTTAAAGGTGATGGGATTTAATCTAAGCTTTACGTGCCAGGTGAGTTTTCATAAATCAGACAGCCAAGTGGATAGCTTCCTTGTGAACTGGTGTTCATTTGGGATTAATTTAGGGACTAATGCCATTGCACGGTTGTGGCTCGATTGTACGTTTTCCTTAAAGACATTTTTCAATAGGAAGAAGAGTTTTCGACTCAATTTGTACAAGTCCCTGTTTCCTCTGAAAAATATTAAGTTTTCAATGTAAATCTAATCGGTCCCCAAGCTGAAAGAGCCTTAGCTTTCAAACAAAAATCAGTACTTTCTAGGGAAAAACATCCAAAGACTCTTTAAAAATACTTTCATAGAGCCCTTCACAGATCCTACTTTGTTCTGAACAGCTCTGTTGGCAGTGTAATCTCTCTGATTGCCAAAACACCCTTTTGTAATCCAGTTGCTGAACTGCTGTGCAACTTTGATGAGGGCATCTTTAATGTACTTTATGTCAAGTTCCAACAAAGCAGAAACAACTGCTTCATTTTCTCTGTTCACATTCTTTATTAGAATAACGTAGTTCATCTGGAGGGAGGCTACATCAGTCATCTGGTCCAACTGCCTGACCACTCCAGCGCTGACCAAAAGTTCAACCATGGCATTAAGGGAATTGTCCAGTTGCCTGTTAAACACCGACAGGCTTGGGGCATCGACCACCTCTCCAGGAAGCCTGTTCCAGGGTTTGAGCACCCTCTCAGTGAAGAAATGTTTCCTCATGTCAAGTCCAAACCTTTCCTGACAGATGCAGATTTGAGCCATTCCCATGTGTCCTGTCACTGGATCCCAGGGAGAGTAGATCACTACTTCTCTCTCCACATCCCCTCATCAGGAAGTTGTAGGGAGCAATGATGTCACCCCTCAGCCTCCCTCTCTCCAAACTAGACAAACCCCCTGTCCTCAGCCACTCCTCAGAGGACACGCCTGCCAGCCCCATCCCAGCTCGCGTGCCCTCCTTGGGATGCTTTCAAGCAGCTTAACATCCTTTTTAAATGGTGAGGCCCACTTTATGGGATAAAGGTGAGTGACAAGCTAGTATTTAAAAACATGAGAGCTGCTGAACTGAGCCAGACTAAGGCATGTGCAGGCCAGTGGTCTGTCTCACGTAGTGGCCAGAAGTACAGGGTGATCAGCTTATTTTTCAGAGCCTCGTGTTGGGGAATGTACCTCTTGAATTAGATGGTTAAGGCCAGGGCCAGATATTTTCCATCCTTCTGC
>NW_010266114.1:0-2798 GCF_000690775.1 Eurypyga helias
TGGACTGGCAACATAAAGGTGAACTACTTATGGCTCAGTGGGCCCAGGGGTCAGATGCCACACACAGATGGGCTTGTGATCGAGGGATGGATTTGACCATAGACACTATTGCTCAGGTTATGTAATGAATATGAAACTTGCTGCCATCAAAGAATACTGTAGGGTGAAGCCTCTTTGGTATGGTAGACGGACGATGGCTGAAATATAAGGATGGGCAGGCCTGGTAGATTGACTGTATCACCCTCCCCAGAACCTACCAAGGCAAGTGCCATGTTCTTCACAATGGTGGACGCAACCACGGGGTGGCTGGAAACATGTCCTGTGTCCCATGTCACTGCCCAAAATACTATCTTGGGCCTTGCAAACAATGTCCTGTAGTAACACGGCACCCCAGAACAGAGTGAATAAGACAGTGGGACTCATTTCCGGAACAGCCTCATAGGCAGTTGGGCCAAAGAGCATGGTATTTAGTGGGTGTATCATGTCCTTTACCATGCACCTGCCTCAGAGAAGGTCGAATGGTGCAATGGACTGTTGAAGACCACCCTGAGAACAATGGGGAGTGGAACACTCAAGAATTGGGTTACCAGCTTGACAAAGGCTACTTGGTTAGTTCATTCTAGAGGATCTGTCAATCATGCTGACCACCCCCACTTAAACCTTCTATGGACTGTAGGAGATAAATTCTCTGAAGTACATGCTAGAACTATGTTGTGAAAAACAGTTTGGGTTACTCATGCCTCGGGCAAAAGCATACCCATTCCTGTGATTGCTTTCGCTCAAGGACCTGGATGCACCTGGTGGGTAATGAGAGAAGATGAGGAAGTCCGCTGTGTGCCTCAGGGGGATTTGATTCTGGGATTCATAGCCCATGAATTGCATACATTGCATGAGGCACATAACTTTCTGCAATGAACCCCTGTTCTGAGTTTCGTGTTGTAGGCAATTGCTGTGGCAGAAAACCCCCAACCCTACAGAGGACAAGCCTTGCCAGAAGCACAGCAGTGTTCTGACCAGAGCTGGCTTTTGCACCCAATGACCCCATGCAACACTCCCCCTTTCCTGTCCTGAGTGACCTCCCACACCTGATGGAACCTGAAGTCATGGACTAATGGACAATTTGCCAATATGGTCCATAGACTAAGGGAATGATATCTGTGTGGGATGGTATGGGAAAGAGGGAACTGGTTAATGAGATTTTTATGGAATAGCATGATGTAAATGGTATGAAACAAGGGGTAGATCATGTGCTGGTTTCAGGCAGGAACGAGCTGCTCTCCTACAGAGAGCAGGCTGGCCCACAATTGCCAACAGATCTTGTTTCATTCCATGATATGTCAAGCTCAGTGGTCAGGCTGGGTGCATGCGCAGTTTTCAAGGCGCGCAGTTTGCAAGGTGCGAAAGTGGCCTGGAAGGGGTGGGTTTGTTTTCGTGTTGGTTTTTTTTTCCTCTCTGCTCTCGGGCTCGGTCTTGGTATTTTTCCTCTCCATTTGCATTTTGCTTGCTGTTTTTGAGTCTGGCTATGTCGGTCCATGGTGGTGAGATCCTGTATCATATGTTCTATTTTTCCTATTGTTTTAATTACTTATTAGCAGTAGTATTTTTAGTATCACTATAAGTTTCTTTTATATAATTAAATAGTTCTTATCTCAGCTTTTTCCAAAGCCCCTGGTTTTTTTCCTCCGACCCTTCCTCACTGGGGGGGATGTTGGTAGGTGAGCAAGCGTCTAATACTTAATTGCCAGATAAGGCTAAACCGTGAGAGGCAAAGAGGAAGATTCACACATTTGTGCATGAAGATGTGCTAAGGTCATGCTGTCTGTATATTTCAGTTACTTAAATAAAAGGCACTAATCAATGTCAATTCCAAATAGTACTAACAGCAAAATTTGGGGGATGATTGGAAGTGGCGTGGGGTGGTGGGGCACTGGAACACATTGTCCAGAGAAGCTGTGAATGCCCCATCCTTAGAAGTGTTCAAAGTATGGTTGGTTGAGGCTTTGAGCAAACTGGTCTAGTGAAAAATGTCTATGGCAGGGGGGTTGGACTAGATGATCTTTAAGGTCCCTTAGAATCCAAATCATTCTATTATTCACCCACTGACTTGCTGGTGGAAGAGCAGCCAGCATCTTTCCCCTGGTATGAGAACATACATTTCTGTGGTATTTGACAAATTCCCTTTAACAATTATCTCACACTAGTGATTATCATTAGGTTGTCAAAAAACCCTCCTCACTCCCAAAAGATCCTCTCCCTCTGTGCAAGTGCAAGGCCTCTGTCCATTTGGGACAGTGATAGTAACCTGTTGGTCACAGCTTTCTAAACAATGACATCTCTGAATGGAAGGAACAGCACTTTGACACTAACATTTACATATTGTCCGAAACACTTTTTCTCAAATTTTAATTACAGATAGACACGGAAATACATTACATTGGGAGGAAATAAGAACCTTGCTTCTTTCTCCTCCCCCTCAACTTCTGTCTCCACCCACTTGCTCCTTTCAAGAAAGACTATTTTCTGTAGCTCTTAACAAGCCCAGATATAAAATATTTAAAATAAGGTAAGTATATTGCCTCAACTGTCATCATTTATGCAATACACAGATATTCGTATCTAGTAGAAACTAAATGGAACATATACAATGCACTTCAAGAAAAAGTCCTGTCTATAAAAGAAGCACCTGTCTATAAAAGAAGCACATTTTTCTTAATGCAGGAAACAAAAAACCCCTCTGTTAACCTTGCATCTCATCTCTCAAGCAGTCAGCATACTCAACTTAGAATCATAGAATGGTT
>NW_010266115.1:0-15287 GCF_000690775.1 Eurypyga helias
TTAAACCACGACAATAGTCTGACATACGGTTAATTACAATGATCTTTGCATTACACAGAGACCAAAATACCTAATATAAACTTCCCAGTTTAAGCCTTGCACCCCTTGAAAATTCAGAGTGCACCACTGAGAAATCCTTTTATAAAATGCCCAAGTATTTTTTGAACACAACACTTCCAAGCACTTCAGAAGTCTTCCCTGCTTTGATGGTAGTCTCTTGGATAACAGACAAGATGATCGGACGAGGGGGAATGGACTCAAGCTGCGCCAGGGGAGGTTTAGATTGGAGGTAAGGAAGAAGTTCTTCACCGAAAGGGTTATCACACACTGGAACAGGCTGCCCAGGGAGGTGGTGGAGTCACCATCCCTGGATGTGTTTAAGAGACGGGTGGATGAGGTGCTGAAAGATATGGTTTAGTGGTGGACAGATACGGTTGGACTGGATGATCTCTAAGGTCTTTTCCAACCTAGTGATTCTATGATTCTATCATTCTATCATTCTATGAACTAAAGTCTTATCAGTAAATCATTAAAAGGTGAAGATATCTGCCTCTTAAATATATCTATTCTCTAAACAGTTTCAGGGTTTGAGTTACAGATACTGGGCTAAGCAGATCAATCAGTATAGTTTTAAAAACCGTGATTGAAAACATCCTTGTTTGTTCCTCCTCAGCACCTCAAATCTTTTTGTAATCATTCTCAGGAAGAAAAGTTATGGGGCTGAAATAGTACTAGAACTGGTGGGAAAGCATGCCAAGGAAGACATTTTCCAAGCCATCTTCATATAGTATAGTGGAGCACTTAATTACATTTTCTTCTTTGCAGGTCGTAAAACCTGCCACCTCTGAGGTTTTGCAAAGATTAAATCTATCTCGATAAGAAGAATGCCACAGGAATGCAGCCTAATGGGTAGCGAATAGCTGACACTGTATTACAAGAAATCAGAATCTGTGGCTGGGCTGGAAAGGGTGAAATGAACTCCACCCACAAGTTACTTCCGGGAAGTTTCTGAAGACTGGCAGAAGTGGTACCTAGCTCTGATCTGAGTCATATTATGGCTGTTGCAAACTGTTGTACAAACAGAGAATGCCAGTATTTGTCGGTCATAATTATTTACATGCACAGGAAAACCTTTTTTTCAGAGTCCCGAGTGCATTGCCAGCCCTGACTGTCCCTGCCCACATCCCAAGACCCCATGTCAGCCCCTCCAGGCTGTTAGCCCCTGCCCCAACGATGCTGCAGCAGGGCCATTCTCCTGCCTGACCCACCCGGGGTGGCCCTGGCACTCCTGACCCATGCAGTGTCCCGAGCATACTGCAATCATTTGAGTACGCTGTGTTATTAGCAGCATGTCTGTGAAGTGGAAAATCAACTGTCCCTTATAGAAAGTAAAAAGAAGTCTTTAATTTCATGTGGAATTATAGAAGTATGTGGTTAAAATCCCAAGATGGTAGCATGACTCACTCTTACATGGTAAAACATAACTAAAATGCATTTTTTTTAGTAAGGAATTTTATTTTTAACTGAGTTTTAAGTGGGAAACTGACTTTTAATTGACTTAAAAGAAGAAAAATCAATCTTCTATTAATATTGTCTTTCCCCAAGCTTTGCAACGGATTGGAAAGAGGGTTCCCAGGGAGAAGAGCCAAGGCTGAGCCCCCCTGCCAGCAAGTCAGCTGAAAGCTGGAGAGTAGGCTCATTGCTCCAGGCTGGCCACACCACATCCCGCCCAGTGCCTGGTGGGGATCTCTGACCAGAAAACCAGGGGTACTGTTATCGATGAGATACAGGGAACACGTGACTCCTTTAGAAACCAGTCTTGGTTAACTCCGTTCTTTATGGAAAACTTACTTTAGACAGGTCAGGGAAATGCAGCTTGCCATAGCTATGTTTTGTTCATCAGCAAGCGCATTCCAGTATTTAACAAATGAGGCTGTCTCAGTATCACATACAACTTCTCTATAGAGCAAGCAATTCATCCAATTCAGTACCGTGAAACAGTGGCAGAAGCAGAAGAAACATAGGAATCCCAATTCCTTCCTGCCTGCCTAACCATGAAACTCTACTTCCTTCATTTTTTCTTTGTGATGTAAAGTCTATCGCTCTTTACAGGGGTTACATTTATCTACCTGGATTGATGACAGAAACCTGCCTTTACTCTGCTTGCTATATCAGAACTTCTCACAGCGCAACGCTAATGCACAAATCTTATTCCCTGGGTGCCTTAAATGCTGACTGACACAACTGTTAAACAGGCAACTTCAATGAAAGGCCTTCAGTTTCACAGTTTTACAGTGTCTGTGATTTCGGGATTTAAGGCCAGGCTGTAGGTACAGAGGAGCAAAATTCCACAGCCCTAAAAATGAGGCTAAACAGTGAGACCGTATCACGATTCGTATAAATTCCTTTCTGCCCACACTCGTTGCAGCTGTTTATGACAAATTCAGCAAGTTCAACAACAGGAAGAATAGAATAAAGACATGGCATTGTGTTTCAGTTCTGGCTGCTGTCAAAGTGGGCTTTTAATCGAGGTGGACCTCTTCTATCCTTCCTTACAGATCATCACTGATCTGAGAATGTGCAGTACCTGTAGGTGCAGTTGCTCTCCCTGTACTTGCCAGTTATGCCTTTGCAATGCAGAGCCATCAAAATGGCACTGTTAGACCCCTTGTAATTACTCTCCTTTAAAATGTATATTATATACTGCTCACAGAATCCATCCAGGCTAGTGAAGTCCTGCAAGCTTCACAGGGGAAAAGTACAGTATTTGCCCCTTGTTTATGTGCAAATTTGAGAAATGGATTAGTCAGAAAATCGATTTTAGTAGCGCTTAGTGCTGTGACCTATCCACAACATAAAAAATATTCTCTTGCCAATTTAAAAATTAATTGCAGAAGGAAGAAATGTACCAAAGTAAACACACTTCTGCAGTCATGCATATGCCAAGAATATGTTGAGAAAATACCATCTTACGGGCTGTTGATTACTATGGGTGTCCCTTTCTTCTCCAGCGACTTGCTTCCAGTCCCCTTCTTGTGCTAGCCTGTGCCAATTTGATCTGACAGTAAACCAGCCCACAGTAAAAAAGAATAAACCTTTCCACTTTCTTTCCAGGTTGTTTTTTTGATCAGTTTCATGCACTAAAACTTGTTTACTGAGAGAGCACCTAAGGGATATTGTTGTTGCAAATAAGGAGATTGTAGCAGTGCTGCTTTAGATAAATTTGGGCTGCCTTGAAGCCACACCTTGTGGCTAATGTCCCAACCATGGAGAACAGTATTTCAGCTGTATGCAATCTTTGCTGCCAATCTCCATTTGATTCTATATTTGGGTTCTCTGCACCAACATTTATTTTCCTCTAATGGTATCTAAAGCCATTTACCATAAAAGTTATTGGGGGAGAATAACGAACATGTTATTCATTGGTTTATTCTCAGAGTTCACTATGATGCACAATGGCATGTTATCATGCAATGAGAAACACAGTACTGAGCAGCACCCAGTTCATTTCAATTGTACTGGGATCCTGAAGGGACCTGCCCAACAATGCTTTTAAAAAAAAATATTTAACTTTTGTGGGAAAAGTCACAGACTACCATTGAAGCTTTTCCTTCCTTAATGCAGCAGTCACAAGCTTAATAACTTTAAGCAATGTAGCCCTCAAGTTCCCACAAAGAAAGTATTTCAGAGCATTTGCTGGCCTGCTGTAGAAAAAACACAGCATGAAAGCAATGGTAAATGGTATTGTTTTACATTTAACGTGTACTTATTGTTTCATAGCATAATGTTTAAAGAGGAAATACCTCTGACAGAGTGGACTATGAAAGCATGGGATTAGCAGCAGAGTCAGGACTAAATTAAAAAAAGCAGAGCTCTAAACATATATTCACTATTTGGAGACATATTTCATTGGAGGTCTCTGTGAAGGGACACACAAAAGATAAGAGAAAAACATTGTTTTATAAGGCAAGTTGATGAGGACAGTAAAGAGAAATGTCTGACTGAAAGATGGTATGAGGTTTCGTGGGTGATAAAATAGCAGATGAAATTCAGATAAATGTAGAGCAATCCTAACTTCATATACTGAATAATATAGAATCTAAATGTTTCCACTCAGTAACAAGATCTGAGGGTTATACTTTCATGAAAACCTTGGCTCAGTGTCCAGTAGCAAGCAGAAAACCAACCAAATATTAGGTAATTTTGGGTAAAGGAGTGGAGAACAAAGCAGAAGATACCGTCATGGCACTATATGAAATCCTACATTTTAAATATTTCATATATCTTTCTTGCAATCTAAGAAAGTATGCAGTAGAAATGGAAAAGGTGTAGAGAAGGGAAAATGTGGAGCAGTTTCAACATGGGAAGCGATTTAATGGGCTAGAATTCTTTGGGCTCAAAGAGACACAATGAAGGGGAAATGACACTAGTAGGTGGCACGTTCAAAACAGAAAGGTACGGTCTGCACACAACATGCAGTTAAGCTGTGTAACTCTTCAGGGATTTGCTGTGGATCCTAGGATTGTATATAGATTCAAGAAGCGTTGGACAGATTTGTAGACACCATTCTGGTTCAGTACAGAACTGGCTACTTCAGGAAAGTATCACTTCTGCCATATTATATTCATTCCTAGGCATCCACTGTTGGCCTCTGTCGTAGGCAAGGTATCAGATGGACCTTCAGTGTGAATCAGCATAGTTGTCTTCATGTTTTTAATCAGACCCTGAATCAGATAGAGCTGTCTGCCTCCATGTAGTTGATCCAGTTTCACCTGTGGCTGAAGAATGGTGAATTTTTTGGCAACAATAAGCATTATGCAAAGGTGAAATAATGAGTGTCATTTCTGGTTTGGAGTATTAGACACACCTAACTGTTTTCAAGTCCTAGGCAGCCTTGACCGCAATAAAGCATATTGTCTGAATGATTCTGTAATTTTAAGAATATCCTTTAGAAACCACAGATTAAATCTGCTTTAATGCAGATAATTCATTCAAGTCTCCAGACAAGTGAGGTTTATCACAATGGTATATTTTATCATCCTAGAATAATCACAGTGGAAAGCACATAGTGAAGCATGCTCATTGAGAATCCAACATGAATGAAGTGTCCTTTTTCTGCAACCTCTTTTCAACAATGACAATAAACAGATGCCCATGAAGCTCTGGAGTCCTCAGTGCAGGAAAGACATACACCTGCTGGAACACACCCAGAGGAGAGCCTTGAAGTTGACCAGAGGGCTGGAGCACGTCTCCTATGAGGAAAAGCTGAGAGAGTTGGGGTTGTTCAGCCCTGAGAAGAGAGAGGTCCGGGAAGGCCTTATTGTGGCTTTTCAATATTTAAAGGGGGCTTATAAGAACAATGGGGACAGACGTTTTAGTGTGGCCTGTTGTGGTATGTCAAGGGGCAATGTCTTTAAAATAAAAGGAGGTAGACTAGATATAAGAAAGAAATATAATAATTTTATTATGAGGGTGGTGGAGCACTGGAACAGGTTGCCCAGTGTGCTGGACCTGGTTGGAATATAGTTAAACCACAACTCCCAGAGGGGTGGTAGATGCCCACCCCTGGAAATGTTCAAGGCCAGGCTGGATGAGGCTTTGAGCAACTTGGTCTAGTGGAGGGTGTCCCTGCCCATGGCAGGGGGGTTGGAACTAGATGGTCTTTAAGGTCCCTTCCAACCCAAACCATTCTGTGATTCTAAGATTAAGTACAGGGCACGGTACTTAAATATTATCCTATCCACCACACATTTTCAGATCAGGGGATAGTCTAGGCCTGAGATAATGTGTCTGTTTAGCAAGTCTGAATAGATCTTTCCTCCAAATGCTTATCAACTCACATGAACTTTCTGTATCCACAATAACCTTTGGAAAGGAGTTCTACTAGTCTATCACCCACTGTGCCAAGAACCACATTATTTCATTTGTTTTGTGTCCATTTCCTACTAGAAGCCGCTCTTATCCTGCAAGACACAGCAAGCAGTCATTCCTTACTCTTATCTCTACACAATGTGTGATTCTGAAGACCTCTCTCATATTGTAAGCCTGTTCTTTTCCAAACTGACAAATCCTACCCTTATCATTCTTCTGACATATACTTGATCATCCTTGTTTATCTTCTTTGGGCCTTTTCCAGTTTTAGACAACTTTTTTTCTTTTTTTTTTTTTTATGATAAGGAAGGCAGAACTGCAAGCAGTATTAATGCTGGGGGCAAACAAGGCATTTATGCCTGCAAAACAATAGCATTGCTTTGCTTTTCATTCCTTTCTAAGTCATACGTAACTTTAATTTTGCCTTTTTTGACTGCTACTGAATAGACATTGAATTGACGTTTTCCATGGAATTGCTGCTTATAATCCAAAGGCTTCACTTCTGAATGTTATTGGACAGCACAGAGTCCATTATTTTACGTGAAAGTGGGATTTTTGCCTTACTTTTACCTGCACTGAATTTATTCTAACATTTCATTGCCCAATCCTTAGTCTCAAAAAATCCTCCAACACTTCTTCACTGTGTGTCTTCATCCTCACTATCAGAACAACTTCATACCCTCAGTAAATCATGTCACTTGTGTCTCACTCTCTTCCTTGACCTCCCCAGCCATTTCAGCAGCACAGGTTAGGGTGTTAACAGCCCTAGACTACTGTGACTTCTCTCAATTGCTATAACCAACCATTTCTTTCCATCCCTTGCGTACTATTTCATAACCAATCCTTGCCTTACTCCATGGCTCTTTGGATTTCCACGAGCTTTTCAAGAAAACTAGCTTGACTACTATCAACCGGACATTTTGTCTCTTCCCACACAGATCCCATATATTCACATGTCCACTAATTATTTCTTGGAGTTTTACTAACCTGGTGGGTATAAAATTTGTGCTACAGATGTGTAGTTTCCTTCATTCTCCCTGCAACCTGTTTTAAAGACTGGCATAACATTCACCATTGGCCTAGTCCTCATGTACCAAAATATTTTTAAACTGAGAGGTTACACATTGCCTTTGACAATTCAGCTGTTTCATCCTTGACTTCTCTTAGAGCATTTGGGTGAACACTGTCCATCCCCGGTTAGCAGATGCATCATCAGTGCTCCCACAAACTCTTTAGCCACTTCAGAGTCAGTCATACTCTCTGAAGAACATCCTCTCTCTCCAAAGGGATCCAACATGGATCTACAATTTAGTCCACAGTGAAAGCTTATGTAAATAATTCATTTGGCTTCTCAGCAGTGGTCTTGCCCTCTCTGTGCTCCTTTAATGCCATGAGCACCATTTGATTCTATAGCCTCTCTGGTATGCTTCCTTCTCTTCATATGTCTGAAGGAATATTTAGTATTCATTTGATCCTTTTTGCTCATTGTTCCTTGATCTCTATTCTGACATGCACTATTGCATTTATACAATTAATCTGCCAGAGTTTACAATCCTTTGTGTTTTCCTCGTTTGGGCATAATTCCAGCTTTTTGAAAGATGTCTTCTTATTCTAATAACCTACTTATTGTGCTGATTAGACATGCTTGCTTCCCTTTTACCCTTATTCAAGCCTTACTTAACAGGTGGTACACTGGGCTTCCAGTATGCCGTCCTTCAGTAACCTCCGTGTAGCCAACAAAAGTTTATTGCCTTTAGGTTCAATTTAACAAATTCCTAATTTTCACATATTTCCTCTTTTTGAAGTTGTGTGCCACTAGAGTAGTGATGGTGGGGGAGTGAGGCTCACCTTTTTACCTCTGTCAGGATGCTGAATTTGAATTTAGAACTTGTTTGCACTCCCATTAAAATCAACACCGATTGTGTCTAAGGAGGGATAGTTTTAAGAACTAAAGGTCAGGACATACTGGGTTTTAAAGGAGTAATTTCTATTGGTGTCTCAAAGCTGCTTAAAAATTCGTAACGTGATTAAGACCTACTCAAGGATTTTGGCCTAATGAAAGTCAGAGGTGCTAAAATATTTGTAGTAGGAATTGATTCAACAATGAGCTACATTAGCAACGTTAGTAGCCTTCAAGCTAAAGAATTAGTTACGTAACTAAGAGCAGTGCCCTTTTGCCATTTATTTAGTAGTGCCATTTGTAAATTCTAACCAACAATTCCCTCTTTATTAACTTCAATATGTTAGACATGTTATTTGGAGTATGTTAACCATAGTTTTAATTAGTTAAAAGATAGTAAGCCACTAAAAATACACAGTAATCAATGAGAAAGCTGAGACATTAAGCATTCTTTAGCTCATTTTTAAGCTGGTACTTTACTAAATCCCTACAAGCTCTCTAGATCTTCTGATACGCCTGCAGAACAAGGTAGTTCAGAAACATCAAATTAACTTTTGTAAGAGCCATTTTATGAGATAAATTATTTTTTTTATGGACAATCTGTTTTAAAAGCTGAATCGTGTCAGGAAAGCAAAGCAATTCTAATTTTTTTCACACAGATCACATCTTCTTATGATTCAATCCAAGTTATTATTCAGTAAAGAAAGTTGTTACAAATTTGGCACAGATTTGCATTATGGTATAAGAAATCATTATTCCTCTAAAAAATACTTGCAATGCCTCCAACAGGTTTTAGTAATATTTCTCAGTATATTGAAAAAATCCCTGAAAGTCACTAAAATTGACATAATTCATGTTAGACAAACCTATGAAGCCATTGAGGGGAAAAAAGGCCACATCATGTTCTATTTAGAAACTATGATAATGTCTGTTACCGACGATCAGCTTAGAACAGCACAGGTAACTATTTCTAGTATGGCTGAAGAGAGCTTGCTTTTACAGACTCAAATCTTCTCCATGTGCAGTATTTTGTATGCCATGTTCCAGATCTTATAAAAGACAATCCCAGCAGTGTCTATCAGCCGAACTGGAATTTTAATATCATGGCACAGACCTCTGTCATTTGAGCCAACAATATATTCACAGCAGACTGCTCTTCTCTGTTCAGGCACATCACTGGAGGAGACACATGTGGCTTTTGCTGAGTCTTTTCAGATAGTAGAGTCCAATTGCGAGTTCCTCACAGTCCCTACTGCCTACTCTCTTTTATCCTACTGCTGTAGACCTTTTCTGCTTCTATTTGTCCAAACCACATAACTCCTTGTCCCTATCTTTACTGTCCTCCCCCCTACTCTGATCCCTGTTGCTACCCCATCCTATCCTCTTCAATCTTGTCTCATTAATCTTCCCCAATTTGCTTTATTTCTATCAACAAAACAATGTCTTTTTCTCTGGTATTGGTCATTGAAACAACTGCAGTTTTTCAGCCGATGCTCAAAAACCTTTTCTTCTTAGACAAATACCCAAAGAAAGTTCAATCTCAATTGCATTTGGCAAGTATAAGCATTTGGTAAACAGGAGCTTATATAAAACCCTAGCTACCAAGCTGTCTGGAACAGTTAACTAACCCTTTGCCAGTGTCAGAAAAGCCTGTAATAAAGAAGGCCCTCTAAATTTAGCTTGGACTCTAGTTGCTAAAAATGAAAACTAGGAGCTAACCTTCCTCCTCATTGCCATGTATGCGACCTGACTGCCGTCACCCAGTGATGTCTGTGCAGTCCATTAGCTTCTGTGGAGAACACGGCAATTTGATACTTTTTCTGAAAATTTCAAAAGGCAAGGACAAACAATGGCACCCTGCAGGCATAGATTCGCTTGTATACGCTCCTATTTTCATATCAAAACCTCCTCCCAAACCCAAAGCTAATGAATGGCCATGGGATACGTGGGTAAGCAAACCCGGAGTTTGTGATTATTGCTCTGAATTGAGCACTGCATGACACTGAGCATTGCGGAGTCAACATAGTCATGGGCACCCTCCACTCTGGGCAGCATGAATAACCCAGATTCATGCTGTCTTGGAAAAAATACTTCGAGAACAAACATGTGACCAATCACATTATCACCCCTTATTAATTTCTTTCACAACCTCTGGCAACCTGAACATTTCAAATTCTTCCCTGGTGACATCTGTATTCATGCATCTAACTTAGATTAAAACCCACAGCAACAACACGACCCTTGTGTAAGTAAACATGGCTGTCAGCACCGTTCCTGTACTCACAGAAACCCGTTGCCCTATGGAGCCCTGCTATCAGCTCTTCCCTATCAATCTGCTTTGCATGGCCAGATACAAAGAATACCCCACATCCACCTGTAAGCCCACACCTTTTAGTTTCCCACTGAAAACAGTCTCATTCACACATTATTTCTCTGTTCTTTCCTGACTAACTCCTAACACCTATCAAACACCCCAGTTCTGTCATCTGGGGGTTGGCTTAAAACTGCAGGACAAGCAACAAACACAGATAGATGGGGAAGATTTACTTGGAGTTAAGAGTACTCCAACTGCACTCTGCCTCGACTAACAGCGCAGTCTGCTTAAAGCATCTTACACAGCATGGCAGGGGTAATGAACATCGGCGTCTCAGTTATACAGAATTTGCTCCCATCATGCTGACCGACAGGTGAATATATTTTCTGTCTAACCTAATAAGTACTTGCTGCAAAGTTAAAATCTTTTTCATATTACACTGACCAACATGCTTAACTGAAATGATTTATTTGGGTCAGGATTTTAAACTGTCAGCTTTTTTTAGTCTAAACCTATTGTTTGGACTCTCTCCAATTCATATTTGTCTCGTGTTTTTACCAGCACTTAACCTGAATATCAGCTGCAAACTAAGAGAACTTGTCAGGAACAAAAATACAGACTGTGCAAACAAATCCACAAATTTCACAAATGTTTGCAAGAGGAAAATACCTATACTGAAGAACACTGGATCCAGTCCAAGAAGAAAGGGGTATTTATACTGGTTTAAATTCACGCTTAACTTCAGAGGTTGAACTTCCCTGGGTAGTCTTTGCATTTTGAAAGTACTGTAGATAAGAACATCAAAGATAGCAAACCTGAACAGGAAAAGAGGTTTCACAGACCGGTCTGAAGTACTCGGCAGCAAACCTAATTTAACATAATGTTCAGCTGCGCCCCAGATAGAAGCCCTTGAATTATGATACAGCTCCATTCTCTAACTCTTACGGACATGCCTACATGCCTGCTTCATCAGTCATATATCAGAGACTATAGCTCTTTTGTCTTCCATGTGGCAGTTTTCAGAAGCTGCCAAAGGTCATAAAAGTAACAAGGATAGGCAAACAAAAAGAAAATGTGTTTTTCCTCTAGAGAAAGGCAGATTCAGGACTCAAGTTATGAGCTGAGTGGCTGGTGGAAAAAAAAAATCCCCAAACCAAAAACCAAAAAGAGATGTGGGGGCAATACTCATTACAGTACAGCCAGTTTAGTTTACCAGATTTAGTGACATTTTGTATTCTTTGCAGCTATGGTTACATGCAATCCCAAGTAAATTTTCCAAAACACAACTGCTACGAATTACGGCTTTTTGCTATAAGTTCACAGAATCCACAGAGTGGAAGGGGTTGGAAGGGACCTCTAGAGATCACCTAGTCCAACCTCCCTGCCAGAGCAGGATCAGCTAGAGTAGATCACACAGGAACACGTCTAGGCGGCTCCAGGGAAGGAGACTCCCCCCCCTCTCTGGGCAGCCTGTCCCAGTGCTCTGTCACCTCACAGGGAAGAAGGGTTTCCTCATGGTCAGGCTGAACCTTCTGTTTTCCAGTTTATGGCCATTGCCCCTAGTCCTGTCACTGGGCACCACTGAGAAGAGCCTGGCCCCATCCTCCTGACACCCACCCTTTAGATATTGATAAGCATTGATAAGATCCACCCTCAGCTCCTCTTCTCCAAGCTAAACAGACCCAGCTCTCTCAGCCTTTCCTCATACGGAAGGTGCTCCAGGCCCTTCATCATCTCAGTGGCCCTGTGCTGGGCCTTCTCCAGTAGTTCCTTGTCCTTCCTGAGCTGAGGAGCCCAGACTGGACACAGTACTCCAGAGGAGGCCTCACCAGCCCACAACAGAGGGGGAGGATAACTTCCCTTGACCGAAGCTCTCCATGACAGATCTACAGCCTGACTCATTTTTTTTCTGAGTAATGATTATCCTGTATAACTCACAAAATCTTTCTCCTTGGGAGATACAATGGAAGACTTTCCAAGGTGCCTAAACCTACTACTGTCATTACTTAGGGACTCACTGGTCAATGAGACTTTTTGGAAGTACCCAAATTCTTAACTATCCCTGGAATAAAAGTTCCCTTCAATACCAACATGTAGATGCTCTGCCAAGAAACGTCTAGCCTTTATTCACTCAGACCAGACCACTCACTTATCTTTACACACTTTTGTATTTTCTCCCATTTCTCTGTGGACTCAGATGAGGGTATTCAAACCACACACTCAAAACATAAAGCATGTTCTCCTGCCACAGCAGCTGACTACCTTCTGCTGCAATCTCTGACCCCAGTTCCTGTTAGTCTTGCTCTGCTCCTTTCATGAAATCCATTCCCATATGGATTTGTCATTCTTCAGACCCAGTCACCATCTCCATTAGGCTTCCCTGTCCTTGGCCTGTATTGGCATTGGATGGCCAGAGGCTCTTTTACAATAACAAGGTACAGATGTACCTCTGCATTTTAGTGTGTCCCATGATACTTCCCTGCCATGAGCTAGTAAGATAGGAATTTATGCCCTTTATGTGATTTTCATGAAATAAAAAAATGACAAGCCTCATGACATGGTATGAAATCCACTTTAGGACTGGATGGTCCTAATTCCCTGACAACTCTGGAACTGGAAAACTTTTCCAGGGATGAAAAGCTTTGAGAATACGGCCATGTACCCGCAAACTTCAGTTAGGCTTTTTTTCCTATAAGAACGGGCAGATTTCACTTTCTAAGTGTAGATTACTTGCAGAACTGCCATCATCTGAATCAGATAAACTGTGTCAGGCAAAGCAGAATACACACGGCTGAAGCTGCTGTATCTCAGTGAAACAGGGGCAGCTTTGTGTTCATGAGAGTGACCATCAGAAAGGGTGCTGGTCTCTTATTATTTAGTCTAACAACTGAAGGAAGCAAAAGACCCAGTTGTTTTTGGTTTTTTTCTTTTTTCTTTTCTTAAGCGGCTCTTACACAGACTGTGGCAGGAGTATTTTGTGAAAGACACTCTCACATCTTAGTTGAAATCAGGTCTAGTCAGGGAAGGAAGCTTTTGCTTCCTTTCGCTGCTGATTAAGGGTTTGGGGCTTAAAGGGCAATTCCAGACAAGGAAGGAGATCTTTATCACTGCCCTTGGAACAGTTCCCACTGTTGTGCTCATTTTCCCCTCCTCTTTTAATCACAATTTACAGCTGAAAAACATATCTCAGAGAATGGTACCAGCATACCAGTTGTTCCATGAAGATGCTAGATCATTCAGCATTGTTATGTTTTCAATACTTATAAATGTTTCTAATAATATCACATGGTTTCAATCAGTAAACAGTACTTAAGAATTACCACAGCTGTTTTCTGAGTAGCTAAAGTAGATCAGCTTGTAAGAAAGCAGCACAGAAAAATCCTCTAAAAAATACAGTGTGGGCTGAAGCCATCTGGTGAGTCTTACAGGTCACCTTCTCCCTTCCGCAAGATTCACCCTGGGTCCAGTCCACACAGCAGAGATGTTTTAGCATGCAGACCAGGAGGAGAGCTCAGCATTTAGATATAACACATCTCTTTAATCAAGCGGTAAAGCCATGTGGACATGGTTTCTGTACTAAATTAGGGGGATGACATGTTA
This sequence comes from Eurypyga helias, assembly GCF_000690775.1. NCBI lineage: Eukaryota > Metazoa > Chordata > Aves > Eurypygiformes > Eurypygidae > Eurypyga > Eurypyga helias. The sequence continues at coordinate 13,686 of NW_010266115.1, forward strand.
AGTGGCAGAACTTCAGTTCACAGTGTCCTAAGAAACTCGGGGGCTGAGGCAACAAAAAACTTGGGGCAGAAGTACACTTTGTACACGTCTTAGTAGGAAGAAGTACACCTGGGGCAGAATAACCCCAGGCATCAGTATGGGCTGGGAACTGGCTGGCAGAGCAGCAGCCTCAATGAAAAGGACACAGGTGTGACAGTGGATGCCAAGTTAACGTGTGCCAACTGTGTGCAATGCCAAGTTAACGTGTGCCAACTGCGTGCTCCCATCATGGATAAAGTAAACCAGTAAGAGTTACCTTAGGGGAACATGGCCAGCAGATCGAGTAAAGTTCTTCCTTGCTTAGTCTGCTGCTGAGGGTGTGGGGCATAGCTTGTCTGCTGTGTTCTTTTCTGAGAACCTACATCGACTTCAAGAGGGATACTGAAACCTGGAGAGCATCTATGAAGTGGCTCTCAAGATGGCCAGGGACACAGAACACATGGGCTGTGAGGAAAACCTGAGGGAGTTACAATTCTTCTGTCTGGCAAAGGAGATGCTAACGGGGGATCAGCAGCTTGTGACTACATGAAGGCAAGTTACAGAGATAATAAAGTCAGACTTCTCCTGTTAGCAGCAGAGAACATAACAAGGGGCAAGGGACATGTGTCGTGACTTGGAATATTCAGATGGGACATTATGGAGAATTTCTTCACCAGCAGGACTATGCAGCACTGAAAGCAGCGAGGTAAAGTCAGTGAATTTTCTTGCTTTTCAATATTCAGCTAAGCGAAGTCATTGCTCTAGTGATGGTGATGGTCAATGAATGAAAGCTGGTGATGTAATGATCTAGCGATGGCGATAGTTCTTGTTTTAAAAGGAAAAGTGGACTAAATGACATCCAGATGTCCATCCCAACCAATGCTTCTCTGATTGTGTGAGAGTTTCTGCAGTGAGAACTGGGATATGAGGCAGCTGAGGCTCCCTGAGCTCCCACAGCCCATATCTACTTTATTACTTTATTTGCTGAAGGAAAAAACAAGTGATTGAGCTGGGAAAGTTCACATAGGCAGGTTCACCCAGGGGTGACAGTGTAATGAATTACATCTCAGACAGTTGCATGTCTTCCATAGCTTCTAGTCTTCCCACAACCAATGTACCATAAACTACAGTTGATACCTCTTAAATGGCCTTTGTTATGCTGTAAAGCTTAGAAGAAAGGATTCAAGGATTGCTTTCCACTAGTTTTTGCTGACTTGCACAGTTCGAGACTGACTGCCACGATTGCCACACCAGGTCATAGGAATCTGAGGTTCTGTATTTGGCAGAGCTGCATTTTTATTATTTTTTTATTTTATTTTTAAATTTGGAAATTGTCAGGCTGCCCAGGGCTTGCAATATGACACTAGTGCTGTCTCACTGATTTGCCCCAAATACTATTGAGGTGCATGTATCAGCACAGATAATTCTGGCCATAAACATTTTTGGGTATTGGGTTTGCATAGCAAGGTTTTGGTAGCAGGGGAGCTATGGGTCTGGCTTCTGTGAGAAGCTGCTGGAAGCCTCCCCTGTGTCTGATAGAACCAATGCCAGCTGGCTCCCAGACCGACCTGCTGCCAGCCACGG
>NW_010266115.1:16303-32325 GCF_000690775.1 Eurypyga helias
ACTGTCTCCTGTGGAAGGGACTCCACGCTGGAGCAGGGGCAGAGTGTGAGGAGTCCTCCCCTGAGGAGGAAGGAGCTGCAGAGACATTGTGTGATGGACTGACCACAACCCCCATTCCCTGTCCCACTGTGCTGCTTGAAGTGGGGGAGGTAAAGTGGGACTGATTTTGAGTACAGGAAGAAAGGAGGGGTGGGGGAAAAGTGTTTTAAGATTTGGGTTTAGTTCTCTTTTTACTCTAATTTTGATTGATGATCAATTAAATTATTTTTTCCCCAAGCTGAGTCTGTTTTGCTGGTGAGCGTAACTGCTGAGTGATCTCTCCCTGTCCTTACCTTGACCCATGAGCTTTTCATCATATTTTCTCTCCCCTGTCCAGCTGAGGAGGGGAGTGATAGAGCGGCTTTGGTGGGCACCTGGCCTCCAGCCAGGGTTAACCCACCACATTCTGTGACATAAAATAAGATAGTTTATACCAAAACCCATGTGTGATTGGACACAACCTGTGCTCCACTGAGAAATCTTCAAAGTCACAGAAGCACACGAACAAAGCATTCCTGGGAGGATGCAAGTAACTCAGCGTGCAAGGAAGAAATAACACAGGAACAACTGAAGCCAATGCTCAGCTTGCTGCCTGTGCTGATGAGGTCAAAAAGCATAACTTATGCTTTTGGGGTACTGTGTGAAATTATGAAAGTGGAGAACCAAAGCTGAGAACTACATAATGCTTACATTTTCTGTAATTCACCTTATTCAAACCTAACTGGATGTACTTGCCATCAGTTCACCGTTTTGCTTAACACTTCTCTACTAATGTCACCTACCACATCAAAACAGAAGAGCCCCCTGCACTGTGGTTTTGGCAGCATGCAACCAAGCATTGAGAATTAAGACCTTGCCACACTGGGATCGTGCCTCATTGTTTTCCAGTTTCCCAGAAAATACGAAAGAATGCAGATGATTGCACAACTAAAACTCGTCTAGACTCTGACACTTGGAGGCTGGCTTCTAGTTCACAATACTGAACTTATATGAACTCCTCCGAGTGCGGTATGCTTGACTGCACAGCGCAAATAAATGTTTGTCCAAGGTTAAAATATAGCCACCTTCAACAGAAATATTTTGCATCAGCAAAAATGAGGCCTGCCTAAGCATGGGCTACTGCATTACTTTCCTTTATTCTCAGAAGTTGCTTACAAGTCACTCTTTCAACCATAGGACTGAGACCTGTGTTCATACAGAGCTCTGGTAGTTTTTGGGGCTCTGCTGGCCATCAGTTGTCAACATTATGATCAACAGGTTTGCACAAACACCTATTTTAAGATAGTCAAATATCTTCGTCAGCTATTTCCCCATCTAGATGCCGACATCTTGATGATTATTCTTCCACCATCCCCCATTGCATATTATGGAAAAAAACAGCAGATCTTTTTTGCATTTGATGTTTGTAAGCTACACATTATAGAAGAGCTAGGAGTCACTGTCAGCAGGACAGAGTAGCTGGGAATGATATGGCAGTTAAAAGTACCAAAAGCCTGTCCTTATTGTTTCAGCAAGTGAAATGTTAATTGTTAAATTGGGGACAGGTGACAGATTCCGGAATTGAAACATGCCTTACAGCAACCTGCCCATCAGGTGTTCTAATGAGAGATGGGGAGCAGCTATCTGTTTCAGACACTAGTCCAACTGTTGTTCTGGAGGTTGTTGTTTTCCCCACCACAGCTCCATGTTGTTTGGGTTTTCCAAACAATGTTTTTTCTTGCCCTCTCTCCCTCTTCCAGATTCCGACTAATTTCCAGACTTGATGTTATCATTTTCACCTGTGATGACTTCTAACTGCTTTTGTGTTAAAATACTCTTTCACTCCAAGGAGAGTAACAGCTCCAACATCTTAATCTAAATCCTCTAACATAACTATATGACATAGTAATATTTAGTGTTCAGTTTTTACAGGGAAAAAGTAATGGACAAGCAATATTAGGCATGCCTAATATTATTTTTGGTCTTCAGCATAAGACATGATACATGTAGGTGTGTGACAGCTCTTTTTCTCAATGGTTTAAGTTCAGCACTTCATTTTATTATGTGTTAATTTTATGTCTTTCTAAAGCCATAAAAGCTACAAAAAGGATGCTAAATTAAAGAAAACTTATATCTAAAGTTCCATCTTGAATTGTACAGAAGAGAAAGGCAATTGATTAGTTCATGACTGCAAAAGTTAATTTGATTTAAGGGCTATGAAACTCACTTCAGATTGTCTCACCAATATTTATTCCCCTTTTCTTTTATTATCTGCCATTAGGGCTGCAACACAGCAAAAATGCATCAGGACACAGGAAATAGAAGAAAAAATAAGAAAATATTACCATTCACATCGTAACATATACAAAGCTTATACAAAGCAGTCTAACGATCTGTGAGCTTGATCTCTAGCCAATTTTAACTTTTTTCCTGAGAATGGGATTGTCATCTTAGATTTTGGTTTGGTTCAGAACCAAAATTTGGATTTGAATTTCCACTCAGTTCAAGAATGCTTAGACCCACACTTAGTCTGGGGTAATAATATCAATGAAGAGAGCTAAAGGAAAAGACTGTAAAAAAATCTAGGATACTCTGGGTAAAAATTGCACAGCACTGGGAGAAGGGAGAGGGATGGAAAGCATGCTTGCTTAAATAATGCTTAGAGCAGTATCCTCCTTTTGCCGTAGAACTAATATAACTTGCAGAGCTGAAGGTACAATTGTAAGATTCAAACAAGTAAGTGATAAATTCATAGATTCTCTGCAACTCAACTACAGCAAAAAAAGTTATCCAAAGGGGATATCAAGTGGCTGCTGGAAGTCTGGAAGGTGTTTTCTAGGGCTGTTTATATTGGACTGCACAGTGGTGAAAGCTATTTTTGTGTTAGGATTGTGTCAAAACCATTAGGGGAAGCTATCATGCTAAATCCAGAATTAGAAATCTTGCATAGTTTGGGAAAAAAAAAAACCAAACTAAGGTTAAGACAGAGTCTCATGCCCTGGGATTTCTGCTAATATGTGACTTAAGACATCAAGTAACGTCTTACGAAATGAAGGAAAATACATTTGGTGAGAAGAAAAACATCTTACACTTTCAGAGTGTACAATTCACCTTTTGTCTCATTTTATTTTGAAGTAAATGGTAAATTTATGAAAATCCAGACCTCCTCACACATTTAACTATAGATTTAACAGGGAACGGGATGATGATGGTAGTTCTCCTTGGCAAGACAAGTAACTCACCTCAGCTGAATTGATTGTTCTTTGCTAGCTCTGATCTTGTGAAGTGAACAAGAACAAATATTGCCCCTGTGGCTTCATTCTTCCTTTCTTTGTTTCTTTGCAAGAATAATAAGACACAGGACAGAGAAAAGGAAGAGGATGAGATCCACAGCATCTGCTGCTGGCTGTTGTGGAGCACCTTAGGCACCAGTGGTGCTGTGAGCATGATCACGGATGAAGTCTGGTTTCCTACAGGTGGGCTCCTGATCCTCTCAGCTGTTGGTATTTCTTCTGGATGGGCTTCCTGATAAGGAAATAAAAATATTGTAGTAGGTATCCAAGTAGAAACTTTTGAGTCACTCTGTTTTATGAAGATTACAGTAATTATTGTAGACTTTTCACCTCTGGTAAATTTGATTTACCAAAGAAAGTCTGTCATAGAATCAGATGAATAACAGGGACACAGCTGGCTGGGGACAGTGTAATCATCTATGGCTTATTCTCTCAGGAAACTAAACAGGACATACTTTCAGCAGGTGAGAGATTAAAGTACAAACTATCACTGTAGAGTAGAATGGCCATGGTAGATGTGAGCTAATAGAATGACAGAAGGTGCAGGATGATCCCTTGTGACATGTGACATTGGCAGTAATTTGCTTTCATCTACATACCTTTATCTAATGTTGATAAAAGAATCCTGAAGATTACTAAAATAAAATAACATCCCACCTTCCCCCAAACCCTTTGAAACATAAAATATTTTCATAAAATAAGCCAAAGCCTAAGATTATCTGGTATTGATAGAAAACAGAAAGTGTTGGAAATTATTTGGCCTTGTAAAAGCATACTTAGTGTTATAGAGAACTAAACAACTGATCACGGTTGATATTCTGTAACACCATTCTCAACCAGGAAAATCTTTTCCACTGATTCAGTTTTGCTGTAATTGACATTTGATGCTTTTTCTTCTACACTGAATAGCGCGGATGGAATTATATGTCATCCTGCTGTTTGAAGTGCCTTCTTTTCTTCAGTGGATAAGCAAATCCAGAAGAGCAGGGCTTGGCATGAGTGTGTATATAATACAACAACAGAAGCAAATGCTGATCCTCAGCTTAACGGCATGGTTCAAAATAAAGTGAATTGATACAGTTTACAATTACACTTTTCTCAGCCTAAATTTTTATTCTAGAAAAATGTCAAGATAATCTGAATTCCAGTTATAGTCATTTGGCCAAAATAATTAATGGAGTTATACACAAGTTATCATGCTGTGGCATATATGTATGAGAGAGACAAGAACTGTTTGTCTGGAAATAATTTGATTTACAAGGTAATTGGCAACCTGAATCTGAAGTAATATGGTTTTGCATTCTCCAATCTCTCAGCAAAATGGAGTGCTATTTAAAAGACTGAAACTCCATGCACCATTATTTCTATTGACCTAGTCTAGTCACTCCATACTGTTGATTTGCTCTGGGAAGGAATAATTTTTTCCCCATCACTTACCGTAAAGCAGCAGAGTTCTAATATCCAAGAATAATACTGTAAAATCTAGTCCATCTGAGGCGTTGTTACCAGCTCAAGGAAACTTCACCGTGACATGACACCGATAGATGCCCACCCTACTCAGAAATACGGGTTCCCTTTCAAAACAAGCGTTACAAGCAAAGATACAGAGCCATAGTGTTTTCTGGAAGAGTGGTGCGGCTAAGCCCGAAGAAAGCCTGTTAATGTCTGCAAGGATATGGCTGTGCTCATGAGCAAGTGAACAGACCCTCAAGACAGCTCTAGAGAAAGGAAGCATGTGGAGGAGGTGAAGATGCATTCCTGTTAAGGAAGAAAAGCAGAGGCTGAATATATTTGTCCTCAAAATCTTCACTTGAAGCATTCATAATGAATAGCTGCACTGGAACTAGGCTAATGCATAAAAAAGATACAGTTCAAAGCACAACGAAGACACTAAGAACACTACCATCACCTTAAGAGGGAAGGAAACTTATTTAGATAATACAGGAGCCAGTCTGAATTTTTGCTGAGGCTTAAATCCCATCATTATTTTTCTGCCTAAAAATGTTTAAAGTTTTTCATCTTTTCCAATTCCATTTTGGCAAACACCTCATCATGTTCTGTGATGCTGGCTCCAACCAAAATTTACTACTTAAATATCCATGAAAAGACTGTTCTCATGGTATTTCCTCCCAAGCCAAAAATCACATATTACCGGAAATCTTGCAAGAAACCCAAATCTTCCAAGATTTCTAGTCTAATTAGACTTGGATAAAGAAAACAGACCAGCTTCTGATGATCTTGACTCCCATCGTTTGTCAGTTCAGGTGTATCTACAGCTATACCAACCCTACAGTTCAGGTTTACTTTCTTCACTGCTGCTGCTATGTGGGGTTTTTTTTTTTTTTTACATCCAGCTGCAACCATGGCTGCAGAAATTTTGTGTTCTTTGCCACATCATTATCCAAAGTTAATGGCTATGAGCAAAGCTTACATGCTTAGGTGCAGCATTGAGCTATCACAGTTATGCCACATTAAAGATAAACTAATTTGCACATACTCAATGTGCAGTAACTTACTACAATGAAAAAAATGTTAGTTCCAGATTGCAAGAAATTGTGCTTTTTTTTTTTGAAACTAATCTTCAGTCTCTCCATAGAAGAGTCAGTGTTTAGCTAGTTGGCTGTCTTTTGAAGGGTTGCTAGTGGGAGATACGCTTGTAGGATGCCAAGAAGCAGAACAAACAGAGCTCTGCTGGTTCTTTTTTTCTGAGCAAAAGCTCCTATTCTTCCAGAAAAATCCATCCACCTCTCCTTACAGCTACTCTGAGAAAGTATTGGAAATTTTCTTCTTGTGGCATGGACTGATACAGTGCAGAAGTTCTTGATAAACACCCCTAAAGGTCAGCCTGAGACTGCTCCCCTCCCTGAGCAGTTCTACAGTTCAGAGAAAAAGTTCCCTTGACCATATGATTAGTGGATAAAGCTGTATTAATCATCTGCAGGAGAGCCAAATCAAACTTTCTAAATATGCATTAACTGTCAGGTTTTTATTGCTCACTTGCTGTAAAGTGCAGCCATAATGCTCAAATATGAAATTGTTCATTGGCAGTAACTACATGCATTTGACCTTTTGGAAAATATCAAACAACACACCTGGCTTCTGAAACTCTGACAACAGCAGAAATTTTTGAACTATTAATCTTCCTTTCTCACCCTTGCCTGGAAACTGGATAGAAATAATTTCTTCTCTTAAGAAGTCATATCCAAGAATTTTAACACTGAGTTTCAAGAGACAGGAAAAAATGGAAGGAGGCATCCAAACTGCACATGCCAAGCACCCTAGCTGCTTAGTTGGTCCAGCAACAATGAGAAGGGTCAAATATGGGCTGAAAAAAATTCAGTTTGAACCAACATGATTTTGTTTGTGTCAGAGTGACATATGCAACCTCTAGAACATTATTACTGCATGTGCATAAACTTACTGGGAAGATCCCATAGACAGAAATAAATAATTAAGAATGACTTATGAAAAATTCTTCAAAGGAGGAATTTGTTTATGAAGGAACACAATGCTGTCCTGTTAAAACACTGATCATTTCCTTTTAAGCAAAAAAGGTCTTAGTGCTGTGCAGCTTGCTTGCACATTTATTTTATTTTATTACACTGTTATTTTACATTGCTGAGGGGCTGTCCTATACCATGCCCGAGCTGTTTAACCTCAAGACCTGACCTGAGAGTGCCATGGAGCAGCAAGAGTGAGGATGCTTCATGAGGGAAGAGAAGCTGGGGTCCCAGAACTGAGGATGGGTTCTGTCCCACAGAGTCTGAACGCATTAGGCTTGCAACAGGGTCCATCAGGAGCCCCAGGCACAGCAAGTGATGAACCAGGGGAGGCTGGGCAGGACTGATAGTGCCCTTGAGGATGTGGCGCTGGGCTGATTCTGCCTAAGGATAACTTTCATAAGTCTGAGGGTTTGAAATCCAGTAACCAAAGAGTAAAATATTTTCATCCCTTTCATCAAAGACTTTGGAATCCATTCATGTTTCTATACGTTCATGTTCATTAACAAATACATACTACAGTCCTGGCTTTCCCAGTGTAACCTTGAAGCTGTTCATTTTCGGGCTTCATCTATCCAAATATTTCCCAACATTTACCACTGCGAATTGCATGCTAACAAGCAATTTAGGGTTGTTGGCTGTTCCTTGCCCAGCCCAGTTACCCAAGGGAACTGAGAGAGAAAACAGAATCCACCAGGATTTATTCAGCACAAAATGATCCTCAAAAAATAGGTCACCTTTCTTTTCCCTTGCCAGGGCTACACAAGGTACTCAAAACATAAAATTTATGAGGTTAAATTCTGTCTCAAAACCATCTTACTTTTATGATAAACTTACTAGAAGAATTCTGCTTGTCTAAACTTCTCCCATGACTCTTTTCCCATGCAAGCATGACTGGGAAAATCCTTCCCCTTATTCGGCTCTTTTCATACCTATGAAACTCATGTTATTCTCTTGAAGACGCGGTATGGCTGGATCATGAATTTTCAACACGTTAATGAAGATACCAGGATGATGTCACTTTTACCCAAATAAAGAGATGAAAATCAGACGTCTCCCATTCCACTGAGCAAGACAAGGTAATAGGACAAACACAATGTAGAAAAATGCCCAACGAAGAAAACACTCACTTTGCTGGTCTTCTTTCTGACCATCAAGTGTGGGCTGAAAAGCAGAGTCCTTGTGCTGCCCATTACTCCCTGAACTTCAGGTCTGACACCTGAGTCAACACGAATGTGAGGACCAACACAATATTTGACTGCCTTGTATTTGTAGTTCTAATAGCAGAATGTTTTGAACTATTTGCTTTTTTTTTTTTTTTCCCCTCCCCAATTTCAACATGACCTTTTCACTCGGAGTAAGCAGGTCCATCAGCCTTTAGCTCCCCGCAGGTGCTATGCACAGCACTCCAGTGTGTAACAGCACGTCTCCCAGGGATGTACAAAGGCAGTCAGCCCTGCCTCCCCTGAGGCTCAGTAAGGAGTCATCCTGTTAACCAGAAGCTACTGCACTCTCCTACCTTTGAACTCATGATGTTTGGCAATTTTTCTCATAATAATTATATCCTCAGAGACCTTGGAAATCCCCAGCTCATGCATTTTCTCAGACTAAACAGTTATCCATTCTTTTCTCTCCATTATTGTATTTATTGCCAATAGCATTTTTCACAGCCTGTATTAAGACAAACTAAGTCCCACTTCAGTCCCATGTACCTTGGCATCAGTGAAACCTGCTCACCTCCCTTAATGCCAGCCTTGTTTGTCATGAAAAACGTGTTGCATGCCTTGTACTCTGGAAGAGGAATTGACTAGTACAAAGGAACTAAAATTTCTGGGTTTGGTGAAATAAGGATTGCTTGGATAACCTATGCTATAGGAGCTGTTATGAGCTCCTGCTCCTTGCCTTCTGCCCTTGCAGGCTCTGGAGCAGCACACAGGAGGGACAGGCTACAGGACAATCCTGGGGGCTTCCCTTCAGCAGTCAAATTAGCACGGAAAGGGTGAGGGATGTCTCCTGAGCTGGAAACAGCAATACACAAGGGGAGGTCACTTCTGAAATGTAAAGAGATGAATTTCTCAATATCACGTTATTAATTTTTGTGCATCTAAAATTGGTTTTGTTATAGCCATAATGTCACGCAGAGTCTTAACTCCTGGAAGAACAGAAGCATCTGTAACCATGCTGTTATTTATTATGCAGCAAGTGATGCTGTGTTCCAGGGATTTAGAATCATAGAATAGTTTAGGTTGGAAAAAACCTTTAAGATGATCTAGTCCAACTGTTAACCTAGCACTGCTAATGTTGGCACTATAGACTAATATGTACTATGATGTAGCACTAAAAACTACAAAACAAGCAAACAAAAATTAAATTAAATTAAACCAAAAATTAAATTAATGACAGTCCAGGGAAAAAAGAGGATGTATCTTGTCACCCTGTGCTGCATAGGAGTAAGAGGAACCAGTCCTGGTTTCCAGAGGTTCCAGCTGAGCACTCAGCCAGCCCCTTGGGAAGGTAGGCTAGACTAGCTGGGTGGTTGATCAGACCTGAATGTGGACACAGCCTTACTGAGCAAAGAGCAACAATGAAAATCAACAACACTCCAACACCCAGACAGCAAGACTGTTGCCTCTGGGTGCCTCAGTAAAGCCCTGTGCAGAGCTTTCCTATTAAGCTTTTGAGTGACTGTCTCTCTTGCTAAGCTATATGTTATATTCTGCTCTTCACTCATGCTCCATAGTGATCCTTCAACAATTTGCTTCCTGCAGATGTGGGATGCAGGAAGTTCTTGGTGGTGCTACTCCCGATCTCTGTGATTTAGAGGTGGAAGAGGAAAGTCGCCTGTGAAAGTGCCATATGATCTGTGGCAGAACCATCAGTGTTCAGTTATGCCAGGCGGAGAGGGGATTACTGCTTTGTCTCTCCTTCCATGCTTTTATAAACTGACCTAGACTCACTCACCCTCCAGGTTTTAACCCTGGTTGGGCATGGGAAACGTGTTAGTTGCCCCCTGTTTCAAACAGAATAATACTGTGCCCAATTTTAACACTGAGCTGTTGTAGCACAAACATTTCTGCAAATTGGATCTGGCGCACCCAGCCAAACCCACCTGTACACTAGCAGCTGCCAGCAGACACCCCCTCCCTACATTAGCAGGCACTTCTGCCCATCCCAAAGCCTTAGTAAGCGACTGCTCATTTCCCATAAAAGGTACCAATGAGGATCCAGTCACAGCCATTACATCAAAGTCTTACTTCCCAGAGTAAACAATGAGTACACCTACAGTAGTCAATCTGATGGAATTTTAATTAGTTGCTAGTAATTCTCACGTACTGACTATCACAGAATCACAGAACAATTTGGGTTGGAAGGGACCTTAAAGACCATCTAGTTCCAACCCCCCTGCCATGGGCAGGGACACCTTCCACTAGACCAGGTTGCTCAAATCCTCGTCCAGCCTGGCCTTGAAGACATCCAGGGATGGGTTCAACTTTTAAAAAATGACAAGATGAATACTAATTATTACATCACCAGTAAAAAGACACTGTAAAATAGGTTGCGCAGCTTTTCAAGACACTGGAGTAAAATGAAATCAAGAAATAAAATACTTAACATATTTTGCTCTTTATATTGATAAAAGTTGCTTTTGGCCTTATACTTTGGGGATATAATTATGGTCCTATTAAGAATATTTTTCAAGAAATATTTCCCTATACATATATTCTAAGAAAATCCTATATAACATGGTTTTTCTTTTTCACATATGTAAAGATCCAAAGCACTTTAACAAGTTAGTGGGGGTAGGAATCTATCACTGCTCCAGTGAAGGAGCATTTGTGATGGAGCTCCAAGACTCAGGAACTGAATGCTCCCCATGCCAGAAAGAATAACTTATATTAGTCACCAGATGTTAATTTCCATTTTACACTGCCCATAAAATGGGCATGGTACTTGCTAGTTTAGACAAAAATCTTGAGGTTTACAAATTCAGATTTCCTTAACAGTATTTTTGCTACCTCACACATGTTGTGAATGGAAGTCCACAGCCTACATCAACTTTAAAAGTTAAAAGATAGCATATATAGTATTAAGTTTATTGTTAAAAAGGGTAAATATTATGAGCTGGTTACAACAGTTTACTGACAAGTGGCAATCACAGCTCCTTCAGGTAAATAAAGGAAGGCGCCATCAGGAAGAGTGATGATGCAGTATCCTGTTGACCAAATGAATATACAAAGGGATATAGATTCAGATCAAAGAGGAAAGGATGGAGAACCTGGCACCACTATAAGACTTCTGGGCAAAGGTTTGCTTTTTTGTTATAACTATATACTTCTAAAATACACCAGAAATGTATAAAGAAGATGACAATTACATGTTACAAAGAGGAAGGACAGGTCTTCTGCAAAACAAGGTTTTTTCACTTCTGTATATCATTAGGTAATATTCCCAACTAGGGACAAAAATAGCAAGAAAAAAAAAAATATAAACACTATTGTCCCACATCTTTAAACTTCACTCACATGTTAAGGCTTTCATCAAAGAGGAAACTGTTCATGTCATTATTTCTTCAATGTCTTCTAATGCTGACAACTTGCTGTCAGCTCTCCCTCTCTGTTCATTCAGTTTTAATGACATAATCCAGAGGTAAAACTGAAATACCTATCAGCAATCCAGAGTATCAAGACACTTGCCAAAAAGGAACAAAACATGCAAAAGATTCTTTAATCCTTCTCAAGGGCTTATAAACTTTGGATTTTCTTGCTTCGGGCAGAGCATGCAAACTCCTTGCAACTAAAGTTTTCTATCAATTTCTCATTTAAAGACCCATAACAGGCGCTTCTTCTCAGATGCTCCAAATCTGGATGCAATCATTGTGCTGCCATGTGGTAGTCGGCAGTCAAATGCAACTGCACTTGGAGCTGAGGAGCGGGAAATAAACTAGGGCTTTGGGTTAGGATATCTAACCCTTTCTCCAAACTACTGAGTGCTCTGCCTTTACTTTCTGAAGTGAAAAATAACTGACAGTCTCTCCATCTTCAGAAAGTCAGTCTGAAAAGCTTCTGCCAAGGGATTGCTGTTACAATTTGGTTAGCTTTTAAAAAAACAGCTTCTGCCTTAAAATATGGGTCCGTGATTTCAGACAGTACAGGCTTGTCCTACCCACACGTGCGGTTTGTATCAAACAGTTGGCGACGTTTTTGCATTTAGGGATGATTAGTAACAGTCCCTATTCCCAGTTATAATCACGTACTTGGGTAATATGTTTTCTTTTTACAAAAGTTGCTACTTACTAATGCACAAATACGTCCTTGGGAAGAAGAGTGCTCCTTGCTCCACGGTGTGGGATGATTCCTCATCGTTCACCACACAGAGTTGGCAGCGCTTCTTCCTGTCGGCACGGACAGCTCTTGCTGTCCAATGTGGAAACACTTCAAGGCCTGAGAATACTATTCTTATTTTTTTTCCCCACTAAGTTTTAGTGCAAGGTGCACACTTCACAGTTTGCTCTAACCCTTGGAAAAGCAGGCTGTGCCGTTTACAAAATCAGTTAAGCACTGTGTTTGCACAGAGCAAAGAACGAGTGCTGTTTGAGAAGGGCTGCTCTCTCTTGGCAACGGCAGCACACGTCAGATAGCAGCCAGAAAGAGAGATCTTAATTCCCTGCTCTTAGCCATGGGAAATGGAGGGAGTCCAGGAGACAAAAGCTAGTTGTGAAGCCAGGACAACACTGCAGGCAGAGGAGAACAGCGGGGCGGAAGAGCCCAAGGGAGGAAGGCTGGTTGTCTCAGGGCACCAGGCTTCTTTTTCTAGTTGCTTTTTTTCTGCTGACTAGGTCCCCACAGGGCAGACACATAGATATGGGATCCCTTACATGATCGTCCGCTCCGAAAGAAAAGTCTCAGTAATCTTCCTGGTCTGCAATAGTAGACCGATACCATAGTAGGTTGCAACAGTAGGGTGTGGGATGCAGACCAGGGTGCAGGCTGGTTGGAGCTACACAGCATGTTGACGCCAACTTCTCCTCCTGCACTATACCATGGGAACTGGCTGCATGTGCCCTTTGATTCTGCCATACAAACAAAGCTCTCTTTATTCATGGAGAGAGGGAAAATGAGCTCATATGAGCCGCTGTCTGAGAATGATCATCTGGTCCAATGCCTGTAGCAGCTCCCATCTCACATGTCTGCTACTCCACACCCTGGATATGGACCGCAGAGAGGAGGCTTGCCAGTGAGAGGTACACCACAGCCACGGTAACATGTGCAGAATTCACATTTGAAGTGAGAGGGAATGAGCACTAGGTCTTGATTTATGGAGGGGAAAAATCTGAGAGGTGATCTCCAAATCAATCTGTTTCACAGGTACGTGCATTTAGCCCAACTCATACATTGAAGGTTAAAGGTAGCAGACGATGCCAAATTTGGGTTCTGAACACACAACACTTGCACTGTTTGCAGCCTCTCAGACTCAATTTTCACTTGAATTCCTCTCTATTTTATGTAATTTCCTGAGAACAGCAGCTTTGGTAATGTTGGGGAGGCAATATTATTTTAGCTGTTCTTTTCAGCCTATCAGCAAGGTTGTGTTTTATTAAAATATAGCGACCGAAATTAAGATCGAGCTTTATCCAGCCGACTCAAAGCATTTCTCACCAATATGCTGAAGAAGAGTAATTCTATCATTTGGGTCTAAGGGCAGAGCTAAAATCTCATCCATATACGGTAGAGTTCCCAAGATCCAACTTCTTATTGTTTTCCTTAGCGTTGCCATGTAAATGCAGACTCATAATCACCAAAAAGGAGATGAATTCAGGAGACAATGCTGTCAGAATGAAGAAGGCTAAACTGACAATGCTGAAATAAATGTAGTGTTATTTCTCAAAATAAACTATGGTATTACTGCCACTTTCAAATAAGGAAGAGAAAGCTCTATAGTATAGTAAACGGTATTTTGATCTCTTGGTGTTATAGTCATATCCAGTTGCAAAGAACTGGGTTGCAAAGAATACCTACCATTTCAATTTTTTTCTGTCAAGAAATCTAAGTGTGCCCTACAACCATTAATGAAGCAATCGTCACACTACCTGAAAGACACAGGAATACCCATTACAGGGAGAATTTCAATGGAAATAACTTTAACTGTACGCCCAGCCACAGAAACATTAAGACTGCTTTACAGCTACCACAATTATCCCGTATATCTCAATTTACACACCAGCAATACACCGTCTCCATTTCTTAATTCATTGTATTCGAATGTTTTCAGAACAGCTTCTTTCTGTTTTCTGTGACAGGAAAAGGCACTCTACAGTACAGAACATTATCTTGGACATTTTTTTTCAAGGTTATTAAACAAAAATTTCTCATTTGATTTGTGATTTGGGGTGCCACAATATGACATACATTCCATGTATGCTTTTCTACAGATCAAAGAGCTGTAATATATTTAATATTATGTAATATTGCACCAGGAGCAGTGTGGCCACCAGGACTAGGGAATTGATTGTGCCCCTGTACGTGGCACTGGTGAGGCCGCACCCCCAATCCTGTGTTCAGTTTTGGGTCCCTCACTACAGAAAGACATTGGGGTGCTGGAGCATGTCCAAAGAAGGGTAACGGAGCTGGGGAAGGGTCTGGAGCACAAGTCCTGTGGGGAGCGGCTGAGGGAGCTGGGATTATTTAGCCTGGAGAAAGGGAGGCTCAGAGGAGACCTTATCACTCTCTACAGCTACCTGAAAGGAGGTTGCAGAGAGGTGGGGGATGGTCTCTTCTTCCCAGTAATAAGTCATAGGGCAGGAGGCAATGGCCTCAAGTTACGCCAGGGAAGGTTTAGATTAGACATTAGGAAAAATTTCTTCACTGAAAGGGTCATCAGGCATTGGAACAGGCTGCCCTGGGAGGTGATTGAGTCACCATCCCTGGAGGTATTTAAAAGACATGTAGATGTGGTGCTTAGAGACATAGTTTAGTGGTGGTATTAGCAGTGTTAACGGTTGGACTTGATTATCTTAAAGGTCCTTTCCAACTTAAAAGATTCTATGTTTCTATATAATACTTCATGCAAAACTAAATATGTGCCACTTTTCTCTGAAAAAATCAGTGAAAAAAAAAGTTCCTTGCCTCTTTGGAACTTTGGCATTACTATATAGTAGCATGCATGCATCTCTACTGATCTTAAGAGAGCTGGAGATTGCAGCTAAGATTGCATCTGGCCAAAATCCGGATCTATGGAACACCATCCTGGGTTCATAACATGCAATACAGCACAGTGGTAGTATCTTGAGTGTGGATTTCTTAAGCACTGCATAGCATTACTTTTTTTGAGAATTTGCTTGATTTTTGAGAATTAATCCACACCTCAGGCCACCAAGGGAGAGATGCCACGTACAGATGGGCTCGTGACCGAGGGGTGGACTTGACCATGGACACTATTGCGCAGGTCATTCACGACTGTGAGACATGTGCTGCCATCAAACAGGCCAAGAAGGTAAAGCCTTTTTGGTACGGGGGGCGATGGCTGAAATATAAGTATGGGGAGGCCTGGCAGTTTGACTACATCACCCTCCCCAAAACCCGCCAGGGCAAGTGCCATGTGCTCACAATGGTGGAAGCAACCGCTGGGTGGCTGGAAACATATCCTGTACCCCATGCCACTGCCCGAAATACTATCCTGGGCCTTGAAAAGCAAGTCCTGTGGCGACATGGTACCCCAGAAAGGATTGAATCAGACAATGGGACTCACTTCCGAAACAGTCTCGTAGACACTTGGGCTGAAGAACATGGAATTGAGTGGGTGTACCACATGTCCTACCATGAAGCTGCCTCAGGGAAGGTTGAGCGGTGCAATGGGCTGTTACAGACCACCCTGAGAACAAAGGCGGGTGGAAGTTTCAAAAATTGGGATACACATTTGGCAAATGCCACCTGGTTAGTCAACACCAGGGTATCTGCCAATTGTGCTGGACCTGCTCAATCAAAACTTCTACGCACTGTGGAAGGAGATAAAGTCCCTGTAGTGCATGTAAAGAATATGCTACAAAAAACTGTCTGGGTTATTCCTGCCTTGGGCAAAGGCAAACCCATCTGTGGGATTGCTTTCACTCAAGGACCTGGATGTACTTGGTGGGTAATGAGCGAAGATGGGCAAGTCCTATGTTTACCTCAAGGAGATTTGATTCTGGGTGAAACTAGCCCATGAACTGAATAGC
>NW_010266115.1:32341-32730 GCF_000690775.1 Eurypyga helias
CCTGTTGTTCTGAGCTCTGTGTTGTAGGAATCACTCTGGCAGAGATCACCTGAACCTACAGAGGTCCAGCCTTGCCAGAAATGCAGCAGTGACATAAGCTGAGCTGGCATCTGCAGCCAGTGATCCCATGCAATGCTTCACCTTTCCTGTCCGGAGCGACCACCACATCTGATGGAACCCAAAGTCATGGACTAATGGACATTTTAATGGACATTTTGCCAATATGGTTCATAGGCTAAAGGAATAATATCTGTGTGGGTTGGGATGGGAAAGGGGAAGCTGTTTAATGAGGATTTATGGATAGTATGGGACTTAAGCATGACGTAAATGGTACGAAATAAGGGGTGGACAGTGTGCTGGGTTTAGCCTGGAAAGAGTTAACTCCCTTT
>NW_010266116.1:0-11105 GCF_000690775.1 Eurypyga helias
TTTTCAAATATGATGGAGAGAGGAATACCTGTGAAGAAGGGACTGCTTTAGTTTCTGAGAAGTGTAATCTTATGGTCTACACCACTGATCTTTTTTTTTTTTGGCAACATTTTAACTACAAACCTGGGTTTATCTGGTTTGACTCATGAGGTACAAGAAAATTCCTTTTTATTTTTAATTGATTTTTTTTAATCTGATGATGCAATAAATTATTTTGGCATAAATGCAATTATTGAATTCCTTTTCAGCTGAGCATCAAATTCATATAATAATTCACTAAACTAAGGAAGTCAGAAGAATAGCACAGTCAGACCAGCTGCTTCTTAAATTGAAACAATTTCTTCTTAAGCCTAAAGCAAAGCATAGAACTGTAGGGGGAAAAACTGTCAACATTCAAAGGAAGGTCCACAAAAACAGGATGACACCTATTGTTTGCTGGGCTGTTATTTATTTTCCCTTTCCCTAATATATATATTTTGGGTAAAGTCTATTTTTTACTCCTCCCACCCTGCAATTGCTTATTCCTTCTTCCACAGCTGGATTTCCAGTCCCTGAGCAGCCTTTAGCAGGTACGAGCACAGAGTAGAAGAATACTGGTACACGTGAAGGGTTTATATGGAACTGTAATGAACTCCAGCTCTTCTCCTCTCACCCCAGTCTGGACCTCTCTAACTCTCTTCCTTCATGTACATGCAGTGGTGTGGCTTTATCAACTTTATAGGGGCTTTTTTAAAACCAGTATGGTAACAGCACATATCAAATCTAACATCTACCAAGTTACTCATGTAAACCACCAACTTTGCCCACTGTCTTGTTTGGCCAACCAGAATTCCTGCAATACTGAAAAAAACCCATAGGAGTGTGGAAAACTCATGAAGAACCTTGAAGAACCGATGAAGACAGTGTTGGGTAATTGACAGTTACAATTGCTATATAACCTATCTGTTTGTGTCAAACCAGAATAAATTTCTTGTGAAAGGTCAGAAGGCAACCAAATAAAATCAATTTACAGGAACAGGGAACTCAGTAAGGTTAGGAGGATTTGGAAATAAGTCTACTATTTGCCGAGTGATAAATTTCTTTGAAATTGCTTAAGAAAGGTTACAGTATTTTGATGATTGTAGCACAGAATTGTGTCTTGAGTGGGGAGGAAGTGTAATCGCTTTTTGTTTTGGTAGTAAGTATAATTAAAACCACATGTAAACAATTGGAAGCCACTTCCTTAAGTAATTAAAATATTATTTATAACATTATAATGTGGTTTCTAATCAGAACATAGCCTACAGTCCTGAATAAGAAATGCAGATTCTGATGGTATCCTATTACTATCAAAGGATTATCTCTCGATGTAATCAGATGCAGCCACCTAACTCATATGTCCAAAGCCATGTGCCTTGGGGGAACAGGGAGCAAAGGTAAGCGAGATGATGCAAAAATTCTACAGTTGGCATCGGATCATTCTTGAAGTTGCCTACTTCCAAACATGAAATATTCCTTAAAGCAAAAACAGTGTATTTAAGCCAGAACAACTCTCTCTGCTTAAACCAGGAAATTTATAAACCAGATACAAGTGCAGCAGGCAAAATTTACAGATTTTCTTCCAATGCTGTTATTTTACAGGAATATGTGCAGCTTTCCTGCTAAATGGGTAGGTGTTTCCAGCTAGATGTGAACAAACACTAGGATTTGTATGGTAACATATCCACATCTGCATTCAACGGCAACACATAACCTCACTATAGAAAAAGGTGTATTGTATATTTTTTCCATTAGTTGGTTTAGTGACTCAGTAAAACTGTAGTACCAACCAAGGCAGAATAAGTTCTCTGTGTCATACAGAGAATAATTGCCTAGTTTGGTAAGACATGTACCCTCTTATGAAGAGTAAGTACCTATTTAGTACAGCTTCAAGATTATGCCTGTGTACCTACCTAAGTACTGAGTTTGTTAAGAAACCTCCCTCCTGACTCTTTCTTATGCCTCTCTTTTATTGTAATGAAATGTAAAAATTGCTCTTTATGGTGGTGTGCTGGTTTTAGCTGAGGTAGAGTTAAATTTCTTCATCATACCTAGCATGGGACTATGTTTTGGATTTCTGCTGGAAACAGTGTTGATAATACAGAGGTGTTTTCATTACTGCTGAGCAGGACTTACACAGAGTCAAGGCCCTTTCTGCTCCTCAAACCACCCCACCATCGAGGAGGCTGGGGTGCACAAGATGTGGGGAGGGGATACAGCTGGGACAGCTGATGCCAACTGACCATATATTATGGATATTACATACTATATGACATCATGCTCAGCAATTAAAAGCTGGGGAAAGAAGAATAAAGGGGGAATGTTCGGAGCGATGGCATTTGAATTCCCAAGTAACTGTTACCTGTGATGGAGCCCTGCTTTTCTGGAGATGGCTGAACACCTCCACTTCCCTGCTGATGGGAAGTGGTGAATAAATTCCTTGTTTTGCTTTGCTTGTGTGCACAGTTTCTGCTTTACTTATGAAAGTGTCTTTATC
This sequence comes from Eurypyga helias, assembly GCF_000690775.1. Lineage (NCBI taxonomy): Eukaryota > Metazoa > Chordata > Aves > Eurypygiformes > Eurypygidae > Eurypyga > Eurypyga helias. The sequence continues at coordinate 2,516 of NW_010266116.1, forward strand.
TCAACTCATGAGTTTTCTCATTTTTACTCTTCCAATTCTTTCCCTCATCCCATTGTGGGGGGAGTGAAGCAAGCAGCTGTGTGACGATTAGATGCCAACTGGGGTTAAACCACAACAGGTAGAAGAATTAAGCAGAAATTAACTGAAAAGTAGATGCAAAGATACACTACCATTGTGTACTCAACATTCAGCAGTCTCTTACCCTCAGCTACACATATGCTCTTTATAAATTTCTCTGAATATAGAATTATACAAGATCATAAAAAGCAGTTCAGTTCAGCAGAAGACAGGCTGCAGGGTAGAGGCTAAAGAAGTCCTGCTATTAATTTATTAAAAAAAAAAAAAAAGAAAACCAGAAAGCAAAGTAGAACTTTGTAGTTCTGCAGAGAGTTAGAAGAAACATTTATCTTTTTAGTGGACTTCATCAGAAAACTTTTGGAAACATTAAAGGGTCAATTAATAATATAAATGCTATAGTCACTATGTGCTTGCACATGTCTTGTGGTGTGGACAGTCTGTTCCAGTAAATGATTCTAAAGGTCCTCAATAGATATCCATTCTTTATTTAAAACATTAATATTTTGTTGTATTGTCATGAGTAAGTTATGTTTAAGATAAGGCATATGAGAATGAAAAACTAAATTGCAAATAAATGATCAAAGAAATGTAGTTTTACATAATTCATTAAAATTATTTTAAATAAATCTCTTCAAATCCATCAGCCTTTTACATTTTAATAGTCCTAAAAACCAAATGTAATTATGTTTTAGGTATGTTTAGGTTGCTGACATTTAATATAATTTGTGAAGTATCACTACATTCTATATTTCTCACAAGTTTTTATTCTAACAGTTGCTAATTTCCCATTTGTGTATGGTACACTACATTTATAGAAATGCATTGCAATTATTAAAAATATTGTATAAATATGTATGTTTCAATTACCATTGAGATATCAAAATATAAAATAACAAACCAAAATCCCATAAAATTAGATTAAAAGTCAACAATACTGTTCAGTCATAACATAAAATTAGTGTGATATGAACCAAACTAGGACAATAATTAAACATAGGTAACAGTGGTAAAATCTGTCCTTCAAGTTTATCCCCTCCCAAAAAATTATAAAATTACATACTTCACAGGGCTTTGTAATTACTTATTTGGAAAATTAAATAATTGTAAGATGAGGCTGCACTTAATGCTCTGTTCAGGAAAAGAATGACTCATCATCCATTTGCTCCATGGTTGAACTGAGCTTTGCAATAGTTGAGACTAATACAGCACAGCTCCTGAAATAAAGGAAATCCATTTGCTCTGGCACAAATGGCAAATAAACTCCATATTTATGAGCAGATTTAACAACATTTGCTGAGCTTTTAACATTTCCAGTTATATTACCTTATAACTGGAGCTGGTCAGACAGTGAAAACTTTTTTTTTTTTTTTCCCCCACAAACTTGCTAAATCTTGGCCTGCTTTTTAAATTTCCTCTCTTTTAAGCTTCTTGACGTTATCTATTTATAATGCACATCTATGAAAAACCTATTATGACTACAGCTAAATATTGATGACTTCTCCAAAAAGGAGCACTAAATGGCTTTCTTAATGTTAAGAAGCAAGGAAAAGGGGAAAACTTGCTAAAAGTTTGGAACTACTCATGATCCCATACTGATTTTTCTAAATCTTATGGATGAGAATGATCAGTGTGGACTAAGGATATTTTAGGTTCTCTTTTCAAAATGAGAAACTGGGAATTTAAAAGCATTCTCATAGAGGGCTTATTCTCTAATAAAAAGTGATTCAGAAAGATGGCATAGTTTTTTCATCTTCTGAACTGGAAATGTCTGTATCTCCTATTAATCATTTAAAAATGTATTTAGATATGTTTAGTTTTGATCAACAAATTGTGAAATAATTTATAACATTTTTTCTATGATTTATAGTTAATAAAATTCTAACTTGATTTTCAAATAATTTTCTGTCTTCTACACGCCTTGTTTTTTACACTGCTAAGTGCCTTAAAATCATTCAGTGTCTTTCCCAGAAAATGTTTCTGCTATGAGCAGAAATATATGTGAAGTATTGATTCTATGTTTTCTTTAAAAACAGACAAAGCTTTATGAGTGGGATGAGTACCACTTCACAGCCATCTGCTGAACAAAAATACACATTGTCAAAAGAAGGTATTTTCTGTGGGTTTTTTGTTTCATATTGGTGGTAATAACAGCATTTAATCCTAAATTAGACACCTAACTGGTTCCTAAGTTTTAAAATCCTACTGAAATACTCTTTTTAAAATGGTTCTCTGTATGGAAAGTGGAGAGATTTAGGTTCTTTAAAAGCCCCAAAGCTTCTTTCTTTCTAGGACCTGGAGAGTAGTTACTTTCTATATTTATCAAGTAGGTTTTTTCTTAAACTGTTCAGTTGCTAGCATTACACACCTTAAGTGGATCAATAATAAACAATTATGTAAGTTTACATTTAAGAGTACGTAAACAGATAAAGATGCTGTGTAGTATCAAACCTTTCATAGAATCATAGAATCACTAGGTTGGAAAAGACCTTAGAGATCATCCAGTCCAACCGTATCTGTCCACCACTAAACCATATCTTTCAGCACCTCATCCACCCGTCTCTTAAACACATCCAGGGATGGTGACTCCACCACCTCCCTGGGCAGCCTGATCCAGTGTGTGATAACCCTTTCGGTGAAGAACTTCTTCCTTACGTCCAATCTAAACCTCCCCTGGCGCAGCTTGAGACCATTCCCTCGCGTCCGATCATCTGTCATTAGGGAGAAGAGACCCACACCCACTTCTCCACAACCTCCTTTCAGGTAGTTGTAGGCAGTGATCAGGTCTCCTCTCAGCCTCCTCTTCTCAAGGCTAAACAAGCCCAGTTCCCTCAGTCGCTCCTCATAAGACATATTCTCCAGACCCTTCACCAGTTTTGTGGCCCTTCTCTGGACACGCTCAAGGACCTCAATGTCTTTCTTGTAGTGAGGGGCCCAAAACTGAACACAGTACTCGAGGTGCGGCCTCACCAGTGCCGAGTACAGGGGGAGAATCACATCATGTCACCCATGTCACCCTTCATTTCCCCATGTCACCCTTCATTTTAAACAAAATTTCCATAATGTTTGACTATGGTTTGGAGTGCTAACTGAACTCTTCTTGACCTTTTAATATTGTGAAGTATCTTTAAACTTGTTCAGTGAAGAATTTTCTCTCTCTTTTTTTTTTTTTTTGGTGCGTGTGTGTGTGTGTGGCAGTTTGTCAATGATCTATATGCCGTGGAGTTTTATATATTGGGTTTTATGATCACCACGTGGCTCCATCCATAGCTGATTTGTCTGGGATTTTCCTTGTGTAGTTCTACACTTCTGATGAGAAAGTGGAAATTGTCTAAATTTTGTAGAGCTATATATTGTAAATGCATAAATAGGCATATGTTAAATCATATGCTGAACGTGCTCTATTTGAGTTGTTGCAACATTGCAATAGACCAATAGATTATTAAAGTATAATTTTGTCTTCCAGTGTGGCTATGGGTTTTGTGTACCTGATCTAGAAACTGAACTCAAACAGTTGTGTCCATTGTGTCCTTCTTAAGGAAGCAAAGTTAACAAAAACAAGCTGATAAATAATCCACTACAGCTAAATATTATCTAAACAAAACTTGAACACCAAACTGGATTAAAAGCTACAAATGCTTTGCAAACAAACAAACACATAATCCCCCTCCCCAAATCCCACACACACCCTCCCCCCCCATACCACAAAAAAAGCAGTATTATACTGTATTATCAGCTTTCTTGTATCCATACCTACAAGCTTCCCTTTCCTTGCTTTCTACTTCTGATGAATATTTAGTTCCTAAACGGAATGGTCAAAGTAGCTTGTAACATTCAGTCTGCATTTTCCCATATGTAACTTCATCTCCTTACTTCTAGTTTATATCCTTTGCATCCTCTAAACAATTCTATTCTCACTTAGGTATAATAGTTTTTTCAGGTATTTGTAGATTTATTTATATCTTAGATAAGCTATATATATGCATCTCACTTCTTCTATTCTCAAATAAATTCTATAATTTTATTTTGAGCATGGTCTGCCTTCCTACGTCTGTATGCCTGAAGTAGAATATATTTTGTCATGCAAATCACATGCACTTTTTCGAAGACTTATTTTTCTGTTCCATCATTTGTAATAGAATGACAAACTCCTCCGGTCTCTTTACTGTCATACACTACTATTGTCATACACTGAAATCTGTTGGAATTCATTGTCACTAATGTTGTTATGTACAAGAGAGATGTTTACGTCTAATCTAGTTACTGACTTCATATCCAGTGGAGGTAAATCAGATTTTGCATGGGATGACTCATCTCAGCCAAAGATAGGTACCTGCAGGTCAGATGAATAAATAGGTGGAAGAGCCTATTTCAACCTACTGACTGTAAAAGGTGTCTGTGGTGGCAGGAGTAGACTTACACATTTGATTTTTACATCCCTAAAGCTAAGTGAGACTACCAACTTCTGTAACTTGCTGTGCTGAATAACTGACACTTAACTATAAACTGTAGTATTAGTTCAAGAAAGAGTCCTAGGAGTCTGGAAACAAGCTCAACAGTTGGACTTGAAGATCTTAAAGGTCTTTTCCAGCCTAAAAGATTCTGTGATTCAGATATTCTAAATCCCATATCACCTTCTTTGTACCTCAGTTTTTCCATTAGTTTTTATTATAGTTATTGTTATCCTTTAAGAGAGAAATGTGTATTAAAGGGAGATTTGCATACTGGGAAAGGATGGTGGGAATGATAAGCAGAAAGAGAAAAAAAAAGTAAAAGAAACATACAAAAGGAATCATTTGGCATCGTGTGAAAAGGAATATTAGAAAGCAATGTAATCAGAGTTTTTTTATGAAAAGGAAGAGCTGTAAATCTTGGAGGTAAGGGTGAAAGGGAAATTCAGAGACCTATTACTTACTGATTGCAGTAAGGTTACAGGAAACAGGTAAAGACTGTGCTATGATTATGGAGAAGATTTTTGTAAAAGTGAGCTACCTACAATGGATAAGCTGTAATATAAAGGTCAGAAGAAACAGGAAGAACTTCAAACATGGGCAAACAAAATATAAGATCTGGTGTTTACCTACATGTAGAGAGGAGAAAATTGCAGTTATGTCATAGACCCACAACATATTTGCCAGTTTTGGTAGCATCAGGGGGAAGAAAGAAAAGAACAGACATTCTAGATTGCATTTTATTCTTTGCTATTCATGTCCATTTTAGCATTTTTTCTGTCTTCTATTGCTACTTTACAGTTTATTATTTTGATTAAAATCCTCCCAAGTTAATGATAAAGGAGATATATCAGCGAGGTTATATTTCCTTATATGGCATTTAGACTGGGTCACATTTTCAGTTATTTCTTCTTTACAACATCTCAAGAATGCAATGTCTGAAATAGAGCTGTAACAGACATAATTTTATGTGATGTGCGTTTTGATGAACTAAGAAATTGTAATGTGGGTATCATAAACTAAGTTATAGCATATGTTGTGTACCTGGAACTCACACTGAACTCTTCTGGAGTCCTAGGCTCAAAGTATAGGAAACTATTTAATGCCTTAGAAGGAAATAAGTACTGATATGTTTTTTAACTGAAGATGATTCCTATGATTTATATAGATTAAAGACTAATCTTTATGACCTCATTTAAGAAAATCTGTGTTTATTCAGTTGTGTGAGTGGAGAGATCAAAACTCTACTGAAATCAGGGACTTGCCACAGCAATCAATTAGCTGTGGGCTGTACCATACGGGTGAGTCTTTTACTGTGTCTGGGGTAGTCTGAAGGCAATTTACAGTGACGTGTGTACTTGTTGATGCACACTTCCCTGCTGCATTTTGTGGCAAGGCAGGGGTGGGCTGCAGAAGTGTCCTCTATGAGGAGAGGGAACAGGCAGTTCCAGCCAGACCCACCGCTGGCCAAAGTCATCCCAGTGTTCTATATGGAAATAAGTTTTGCATTGACAGTTTGTGCCTTTTCAGGTGCCCCATCATCAAACAGCAAAGCCCCGTGGTCCAAAGACTTGTATCCACTGACCAATGTGCAGAGATCAGAAGTCAGGACACAGAGAGTGTCCCAAGGAGGAATTAAACAAATGAAAGTAAAGGAGGTGGGGACATTCCTTCTTTGTTGCACCACATGTATTGCTGCTTCTTTGTTCCTTATGTCATCAATTATAATTCCACTTTAAGGGAAGAATATAGTTAACATAGATGACAGGAGAAACTCTGGTTTTTTATGTTGATCTTTAGTCAGTTCAGGACCCAGACAACCCTTGTCTGTAGCTAAAGCAAGTAAAAAACAGAAGAAATCTGAAAGCAAATGGAATTTCTGAAATTAAAAACTCATGACAAATCTGATCTTTGGTGTATGAGGTTGCACCCACCCACACATAGATAACTGTACTGCTTTAAATTATTAGATTGACTTTAATGTGATATGTCAGAAGGGTAATTGTCATTGTGTCTAGACTGACCATCCATTCCACTGCATATTCTCAAAAGATTTAATATTTTTTAAATAAGCATTTGGAAAATTTGGAGATTTTCCTGCAATTGTTAGATTCCACTGCCTTTTGACTTCAGTGCTACATGATAATACACATCTATTGAACTGGCACTGGCAGAAATACAAGATTGTTACCTGTTCTATCTTCAAATAAGCTATAATCTGGTATGCTCTGATCCACTTCAGTATCAGAATTAGTAATAAAATATAGTACAGATAAACTTTAATTTGGCTTGACACTTCAAACTAAAAAGTTGTAAAATGTGTCTTTGGTTTTTAGTAGCTATGAAAAAAATTGATCTCCAACTAGCAATGAAGTCATGCTTGATGTCATTAGAGGTCTATATTTCCTGTCTGACAGGTTTTAATGCCTTTTTTTTTTTTTAATGAAGTATAAGAAAATTCAGAAAAGCATCTCAATGGCTTTGCAGCCTAAGTATCACTGAAAGTCAATTTAACTTTATAACTTCTGAAAAATTAACTTACAGGAAACTCGTCTCTACTTTGCTGTAAAAAGATGTGCAAGCAAACCTGCTCTCCACTCCTGCGACCAGAAAAGATGAGTTTGATGAATGTAGCACTTCCCACTGTTTAATAAACTTAAAGGTGTTTAAATCAAAGCTTCCTATGATCTAAGTAGGTTAAGTACAATTAAACAGACTAAAGTAACACTATTCTCATAACACCCCAGATGGAAAGCCCCCAAAACTCATTTTCCATATACATGACCATATGGTATGTTTTGAAAGCTACCAGACCAGGATTGCTTTCCGAGCAAGGATGGCTTAGATTCATCTTGAAGGTGCTTTAGGAGAATACACCTATCACCAGGCCTCTCTCTTTTTGAACTGAGGAGCACAAGCCAGAACTGCTCTGATGGACAGAGACAGAGAAGTATGATCTGAAGACACAGGTGATCTCTCAAGCAAGACAGTCCTGAGATGTGTTGCAAACAGTATGCCATTTCTTGCTACACGGTTAACTGGAAAAGAAAAAGGACTATGCATGTGGTAAATTGAATCAGGGTAAATTAAAATGTATTAGTTCTATGCTTCTCTTTGTTTTATATGTTGTTGTTGTTGTGTTGGTTTTTTTTTTTAAGTAGGACTTACACTTTCTCTTCAGCTTCTTAATTGTTTCACAAGTTTGCTAACATCACAGTCTTCTCCTGCTCCTACTCTTTCACAATAGTTCTCATGTGTTTTATCTACGCGCTTTCCTCCCCCCCCACCCAGTAATACTGTAGTTGCACACTGACCACTGACATTCTCTACACATTCTCTCAAACATCTGCAGTCCCTCAGTTATCTGCACACTGAGTGGAAATTGCATAAATGTTGCTGGCATGTATTGCAGGATTTTGAAAACATCACAGATGAGATTTTTATGCAAAGGCTGTACAGTATCTTCAAAATTGTGTGGATGCCCTTACAGAGGTTTTGTCTTGATTTTTACACTTCTTCATTCCTTCATCCTCTGCCAAAAAGAAAATAAAATTTCAAACAGCACAACAAAATCTTGAACAGCAGTAGGTGATTTACGAGTGTGTTGTTGCAGCAACTATCTATTTCCTTAGAATAAAGACTACTAAGTTAGTAGACTTAGTGGTAAGTACTAAGAAAGATTTTCACACAGGGATTGTGCATAATACAACGTGTTGTGTGCACTTGAGGTCCCACAAATGAAGTTTTAATGGCTTAAGACGAGTTAAGCATCTTTTGTTTACTCTCAAAATCAGAACACGTTACTAAATTGTCTGTTTGAGGAAAACCCTGGATAAATATAACCTATAGTAAAAGTATACTTAAAGCTAAATTATAATTAAAATCGAATGTATTTACTCCATTTTGTAGACACTTTGAATGCGTAATAGCTTTAATTCTGTAACGTGGGGCCGAGAAAGCTGCAGAGAGCAACTCCCGGAGGTGCAGCACGGCGTTCCGCGGCGAAGATCGCCCCTTCCCCTCCGCACCGCCAGGCACCGCCTGCGCTCTCTCCAGCTGTGCTC
>NW_010266117.1:0-14431 GCF_000690775.1 Eurypyga helias
GAATGGTTTGGGTTGGAAGGAACCCAAAGCTTTGCTCAAAGCCTCATCCAACCTGGTCTTGAAGACAGTCAGGGATGAGACATCCACAACTGTCTGGCAAACCTATTCCACTGCCTCACCACCCTCTCCAAGAAGAACTTCTTCCCAATGTCCGATTTAATCTCCCCCCTTTCAATTTAAACACATTACCCCTGTTCTATCACTACAGGGCCTTGTAAAAATTCCCGTCCCAGCTTCCTTGTAGCCCCCTTCAGGTCCTGGAAGGCTGCTATAAGGTGTCCCCGGAGTCTCCTCTTCTCCAGACTGAACAAGCCTAACTCACTCAGCCTTTCTTCCCAGGAGAGGAGTTCCAGCCCTCTGATCATCTTTGTGGCCTCCTCTGGACTTGCTCCAAGTGGTCAATATCCTTCTGATATTGGGGGTTCCACAGCTGAACGCAGCACTCCAGGTGGGGTCTCACCAGAGCAGAGTAGAGGGGGAGAATGACCTCCCTCGACCTGCTGGCCACACTTCTCTGGATACAGCCCAGGATACGGTTGGCTTTCTGGTCTGCCAGCGCACACTGCCGGCTCATGTCCAGCTTTTCATCCACCAGTACCCCCAAGTCCTTCTCCTCAGGGCTGCTCTCGATCCACTTTTTTCCCAGCCTGTACTTGTGCTTGGGATTCCAATAGTAATATAAAGATTTTTTTGGGTTAGTGTTTTGGGGTTGTGTTTTGTTTGGGTTTGATTTTTTTTTTCTTTAACATTAGTTAAGTGTAATATTAGTTTAAAATATTTTTTATGTTTGGCAAACTCAACAAATATGACAGCCATTTATGAAAACTCAGGAAAAATGTCACTAAGACTGAGAGATTGAAGAGTAATCATCACTAGCAATGTTTCCAGCTGCATGTGTATCTGTTATTCAAACGACATGATACTATATATTTCTCACTTTGTTACTGATTATTTCTTGGAATAACAAGATCTAGAGCACAAAAGTCAAAATAATATGTCAACCCCTCTGACGGAATGCGTGATTTTCAGTACCAATAAGTAAACCTCACTCATCTTTAACTAGTTTGATAGTAAGAACAGTGAAAGCATAACAGATTTTCAGCACAACCTCTCCAATCCCAGGGGAAAATATGAATGCTTATTGGTGTACTTGTTTGTGCTATTCCTATGTTGTAATATCTACACTGCAGTGATCAAGCTATACATAAATTAGTCTTGCTATGCCTAAATGGGATCTAGTCATATCTCCAACAGCATTATGGGTATACCTAAAATGCTGTGTAGAAAAATTAGTACTGGAAGCAATCAAAACCACTGAAGTGAGCTGACTGCAGTGTCATTTCAGATAGCTTTTATCGAAATGATCACACTAACTGCTCACAGTGATATTAACTTAAAAAATTAAATGAGAAAGTTAGTTTAAGAGATTCTAAAACTCAATAACATGGATTTTCTCATTAAAATCAGCTTTTATACTGAAGAACTGGAGGATAGTAACTCTTGCAGTTATATTTTTTAAAAGTGCTAGAATTGACTGGAAAAATCCCGAAATCTATGTCAGATTAGGTAAATTGATTCAATTAAAAATAATTCAAAAAAATGAGAAAAATATGCTAGACAGGCCCAAAAACATTAATCAAAACATAATATAGAAAGTAAATTAACAGAAGACATTCAGCATTTTAAACTGATGGAATGCCAAAGCTGTAAGATGCAATCTTGGGCACAGTGAAGAGTAGGTGTATTTGAAACATGACCTATTCTGATTTGGCTGTATTTTAGAAATACTGTAAGAGGGAACTTCAGAGGAGTTAAATACATATTATGCATCTAGAGAATCTTTTTATTTCTTCTTGTAGAAGGAAAAGTATGGCTGTGACTGTACTCATCTATTCGTTTCATCTTCAAGGCATACACAAGTAGAAGGTGACGCAAGTAGTTTTCCAAGGGAAAGATGATTGCTGAAAAAAAAAACCAAAACCAAAAATAAGATTAAATCAAAACTAACTGTATACCTCATTGCTAAAACCACTTTTCTCAGGATATAAAGAAAGTCATTACGATTTTTTTAGGAAGGGAGTTTAACAATGAGATGTCCTGTGGAGTTCAATCCCTTTTGACACTTTGGTCAATATTATTACATCCTCCTGTACTTACCTTTTTAATTTTAATGAGTAAGGCTTCCCTGGTTTTAGTCATTAAACATCTTTAGCATGCAGCTGATAAGTATTTTGCAACATATTTTTAATCTTTGAATTGATCTTGTTCAGAGGAGGGAAAATGCTTAATTTCCCTTGTCACTCATTTTTTCATGCTAAACTGCTACTTTCTAGATTTTATGGATCTAACCATATAGGCATATCCTAGTTCAGAATTTCTACATGACAAGATTTGTATGAGTATAGAAGACCGTATTTTAAATGGCTAAGTTTAAAATCCATTTTTTTCCCCCTTTATTTTTACTGCAAATGCAGTCAGAATAAGAGAGTTTTTCTCTATGTGAACAGTAAATTTTGATAGAAGGACGTTATATATGAAATACAGACAAGGCCATTTTCAACTCTGGCATACAGAATTACAGCGTGACTAAACATACCATGTATTTAACAACTACTCTAAATAAAAGATAGATACAAAATACACACATAAAAACAGAAAGAGAGAAAAAAAAAGATAAAATTGCAGTAAAACAGACAGGGTAATATACATTAATATTACAATCTTTATTACTTTGCTACTGTGAGTGCAGTAGCGTACACTGCAACATGAGTTACACAATGATTGTGTAATCACATCGTTCTTAACAGTTTGTTATTTTGTATAGGAAGCTTTTACAAGAACAAGTAGGCCTTAGGATAAAAACAAACAAACAAACAAACAAACAAAAAAAACCCAAACAAAAAAAACCCCAAACCTCGACCAAATGCAGTAACCGTCATATTTTCTATTTTTGATTTTGCTTATGTCAGTAAGCATTAATCTACAGATATGTGTAAATGGAGCCAACTCTCATCTTTCATATTTCAGCAGAAAATAATTATATTTTCTCCTCTATATATTTCCCCTTCTTTCCTATATTTATAAAAGAAAGCTATGAATGACTGTCTTGACTGTGGCACAAGCTTAATTAAACTAGTTTGTTAACTTGCAGAATTTCAGTATGCTAATTGTTAATATATACTCTATGTTAAAACAAATTATTGGGTTACCTTTGAGAAATCTATCTTATTTTTAATAAATATTTTATACACAAATTCATATTTTAAATTCCTCAGTTAAAATATAGTATTAGTATTCCTTGTAGTCAAACTAAGCATGATGACAGAAATCCTGTAGCTAGAGTACTTCCTGTATTTCTGTTTACATTTTCTACTATAACTGAAGAAACCCAAAACTTTTATAACTTTCAGAATCTGCAGAGGGTTCTTTTTTTTAAATGCAGTACATTTATCCTTTTTTGATTTATCTTCTATTGATTTTATATATGTCTTTATAATGAAAAAAATCCCTTTCAACAAAATAAATATAAAAATATAAATTAAGAGTTTGATGCCTTATAATACTTTCTTAAACCATCAAGGTGAAAAAAGGCAAAAACCTCTTATGGTTAAACAGTTAAAATTATAAATCTAGTTTTCCAAGAGATGTGGGGTATTTGGGGATTTTGTCAGTTCGGGACACGCATACGCAGCACTTTTATTTACTATATGCTTGCACTACATTTTTATTAGGAAAATTGTTGTGGTTTAGGCCCAGACAGGAACAAAAGACCATATGGCCGCTTTCTCCTCCCCCCGGTGGGATGTGGAGGAGGAAATACAAGGAAAAATTGTGGACTGAGTCAAGGACACAGAGAGATCACTCACCCACTATGGTAATGGGCAAAAGATTCATCTTGGGGAAGAAAAATCTGTTTAATCAGTTATCAATCAAATCAAAGTACGAAGATGAGATGCAAAAAAACCCAGTTATTAAACACCTTCCCCCCCTTTTCTTCCCAGGCTATCTCCTTCCTCATCAGTGGCACAGCAGGGTTTCTCTTCAGTACATCCCAAGTTGTCTCTGATGCTCCTTCCTTCTCAGGGAGGTGGAAGAGGCCTCATACTCTTCCTCTGCTCCAGCGTGGGGTCCCTCTCACAGGAGACAGTCATCCAAGAACTTCTCTGACATGAGCCCTTCCCATGGGCTGCAGGTTTCTCCTCTGATTGCTCCACCATGAGTCCCTTCCGTGGAGTGCAGTTCTTCAGGAGAAAACTGCTCCAGTGTGTGTTTCCCACAGCTATGCACACTTCAGGCACAGCTACCTGCTCCAGTGTGGGGTTCTCCCTGGGCTGCAGGGGGGTCTCTGCTCCCCCATGACCCTCCGTAGCTGCAGGAGCACAGCCCGCCCTCTCACCACCGGCTGCCTCTTCTCTTGCCCACCTCCTTCCCTCCTTTCTGCATTGACCTCGGTGCCTGACTGGTTCTTTCATGTCCCACTCTTGTCTCCATGATAATTCTCTCCAACTTCCTCTTCATTCTGTTTCTGTTTCTGCTGCTACTTGGTTTTGTGTTTTCCCCTCTTAAGTATAATTCGCAGTCACAGATTGGCTTGGCTATGGCAAGAGGTAAGTTCAACTTAGGAGCCAGGGGAGCTTCTCTTGAAGCTTCTCACAAGAACCATTCTTGTGGCCCTTGCCCTGCTACCAAACCCTCCCCCATCACAGAAACCCAACACAATAGTATATAAAATGCTTTGTAAATATTTAATAGTTGGCATAATGCAGAACTTTTTCAGAAGAGTATGAGGGGGTGCTTTAAAAAATTGTATTTACAGTTAAATAAACCACTGTAATATCAGAGGAATACTATTTAAAACATGATTTATTTTTCTTTAAATTATTCCATCATTTTATTATTTTATAGTTATGTACATAATATGGACACACTTTTCCTAACAAAAATGAGGTCTACTCTGCAAGAAGCTTGCTCTGGTAGTATAAACACACCATTTTGAATTTGTACAGCTCCATTCATTTCAATCTGGATGGTATAGAAGTGATAAGATCTCCTTGCATGGACTTTATTTCATGATTAATCTATAGAATTTCTGTAAAATGTAAATGTCTATTTACATCTAGCATTGCTTTCTTGAGGTTCCTCCTATGTTTAGTTAGATAAACAAAAGCATATGTATTGTAGATGTTCAAGAAACAGAATGAATCTATCCTCAGAGGAAAATCTATGAGTTCACAACACTTCCAGATACTTTTGTGATCTCAAGAAACAAATAAACATACACTCTGATCCAAATGAAAAGCAGTAGTTTCCTTTTAAGATCCAAACAAATAATATAACTAAATTTTAACTATAACATTTTGGGATTATTATTGTTGTACAGCTCTATACAACATCCAAATGTAACAGAAGAACTTAAAAGTAAACATTAAATTTATATATTGTTTTTTCTCCTTCAGAGCTTTGTTATTTTGTCCCTATGTAAAGTATCTTATTCATTAGTGATACTGCATTATTCTTCGTGATTTCACAAGATTTGTTGTTTGACTGAAGAAAAAGAAACATTTTAAAAAAACACTTAAAATCTAATGTCATAGAAACTAATCTGTATACATCATGCATATATATTTGAAGATAAAGAGGAAACATAACTAAATAAATTATGTTTATAAAATCTGGGAAATTCCTATTAAGTCTTTAAAGTTAAAATTTCTTTAAAGAAACAGCTAAAAGAATTACTTGACATATTAATTTTTCTTCAGCTACAACAACCTCATATCTTCTAAAGAGTAGCCCTAACTTCTTTTCATCTTTTACTGGGGGAAAGTTCGGTTTCTTATTTAGACACCACAAATCTGAGGAAGCACAATGGGAAAAACAGAATTATCTATTTATCCATTGTGAGTAAACACTCAGTGCTGGAAGAAACAGGGTTTTGTAGACTTGCTGTCAGAAAGTAAAGGTAGCTAGCACTTGCTGTAAACATGGGAAGGGATAAATAATTTCCATACTTCTGTCCTGTGGGAACTGAGCACTGTCAACTTACTATTAGAAGTTTGTCACCTCCTCTGAATTCCTATGGACCCCCCACCTACTGACCCTTCATGACATGCTAGTCTGAACTATTTCCCACAGGAAGAAATAAGATGACAGAAATTCAAATGCAGCAATTAGAAAGCTGGATGGATTAATTTTGACACACTATACAAAGATTTAGGTGTTGGAAACTGGTTAGCCTAAACTTTGGAGATGCAGTTTTAAGGTGGCTACAAACTCATTTAGTCCTTGTATGTCTCAACTTCCCATCAATTAAAGGAAAACTAGAACAGCTCTACACCATAGATATATCGAAATGTGTTCAGCAACTGCAACAAGGGACATTATAGCAGCCTTGGAGTGACAGTCTTCTTGCTAATTATCAGGCCTTTGCTGTGTTAAATGTGTCTCCCTTGTACCATAGAACCGTAGAATGGTTTGGGTTGGAAGGGACCTTAAAGATCATCTAGTTCCAACCCCCCTGCCATGGGCAGGGACACCCTCCACTAGGTCAGGTTGCTCAAAGGCTCATTCAATCTGCCCTTCATCACATTCAGGGAGGGAGCATGGGAAACCTTTTCTATTGCCTCACCAACCTCTCCATGAAGAATTTCTTCCTTACAGCTAATTATAATCTATCCTCTTTCAATTTAAAGACAGTACCCCTCATCCTATCACTACATGCCTTGTCAAAAGTCCCTCTTCAGCTTTCTTGTAGGTCCCTTCAGGTACTGGAATGCTGCAATAAGGTCAGCACAAAGTATTTTTCTCTGCAGGCTGAACAAGAACAAGTATTTCAGCCTGTCTTCATAGGAGAGGTGCTCCAGTCCACTGATAATCTTCGTGGCCCTCCTCTGGACTTGCTCCAACAGTCCATGCCCTTCTTATGCTGGGGGCCCCAGAGCTTGGTGCAGTATTGCAGGTGGGATCTCATGAGAGCAGAGTAGATGGAGTGACATCACATTCCTCAACCTTCTGGTCACAATTCTTTTGCTATAGTCCAGGATATGGTTGGCTTTCTGGGCTGCCAGTGCACATTGCTAGCTCATATTCTTATCAACCAAAACCCCTAAGTCCTTCTCCTCAGTGCTGCTCTCAATCCATTCTCTGCCCCAACCTATGTGCAGGACCTTGTACTTATCCGTGTTGAAATTCATGAGTTTGCCACAGGTCTAGTCTGTCAAGTTCCCCCTGGATGGCATCCCTTCCCTCTAATGTGTTGACTGCACCACACAGCTTGGTGTCATTGGCAAACTTGCAGGGGGTGCACTCAATCCCACCATCCATGTTGCTGACAAAGATGCTGAGCAATGATGGTGTCTACACCAACACCTTGAGAAATGCCGCTAATCACTAGTCTCTACTTTGATATCAAGCCATGAGCTGGAACCCGTTGAGTGTGACCTTCCAGCCAATTGCTTAACCACTGATGGTCCACCCATCAAATCTATGTCTCTTTGATGTGAAAACAAGAATGGCATGCAGGACACCATCCAATGTTTTGGACAAATCCAGGTAGATAATGTCGGTTGCTGTTCTCTTATCCTACAGAGTTGTCAGCCCATCATAAAAGGCCACCAAATTTGTCAGGTACGATTTGCCCTTAGTGAAACAATATGGGCTGTCACTAATCACCTTTTTATTTTCCACGTGCCATAGTATAGTTTCTAGGCAGATCTGCTCCATGATCTTACTGGGCACAGAGGTGAGACAAACTGGCCTGTGGTTCCCTGTATCCTACTTTTTTCCCTTTTTTAACATGTGGGTTATGTTTCCCCTTTTCCAATTAGTGCTTCACCAAACTGCCACAACTTCTCTAAGATGATGGATAGTGGCTTGGCAAATTCATCCACCAATTTCTTCAGGACCTGAGGATGCATCTTCTCTAGTCCCATGGACTTGTATAGCTTCAGGTTCCTTAGATGACCTTGAACCTGGTTTTCTCCTACAGTGGGTGGTTCTTCATTCTGCCAGTCCCTGCCTTTGCCTTCTGTGACTTGGGCAGTGTGGCTAGAGCATTTACCAGTGAAGACTGAGGCAAGAGCCATTGAGTACGTCAGCCTTCTCCACATCCCAGGTAATCAGGTCTCCCATTTTCTTCTGGAGAGAGCTCACATTTTCCCTACTCTTCCTTTTTCTCCAACGACTGATAGGTCTCTGAAATTATTCAGTGCAATATTGTTTGCCTGACTACCTTATTGCAACAAATTTATTATTTTTCATTATCTGTGGACATTGAAAACAAACCCCAAAAGTCACAGAGGACTGGACCCATGTAGATTAGAGCTTGAAATTATCACTAAAAGTCTGTGTCATAATTACACTAAAAATTGTTTCATGTATCTTCTTCCTTTTTTTCAGTAGATTTTCAGCTATAACATCTTAATCTCTGAACAAAAGCATAGTGGTCCTGAATTCTTTACATCAGCACTTTTGCTCATACTACAGTGCAGCACAATGGGATATGTTCTGCATTGTTAGAGATGCTGTCCTTCAGACAGGAAGTTAAAACAAGGTCCTTTAAACTTTCATGGGTTCACATATAAAAAGTAAATATTGCATTGACATTCTGAATGTGTTGAAGAACAGCCGGGTTGCTTCAGCCACTGTATATGCCTCTTGATATGAACATATATCCTTTAAATATCCCTTGATATAAACATGTGTTACAATTCACAGCCATGTGCTACCTGATTTCAGACCCACAGTAAACATTGAGTTCCTATGCAGAATGCTGGTTTACAGGCATCAAATTTATTCCATTATGACCATATTGGAGTCTGTTGCAACTGAACTGCAGGTAGTAAGGATCGGAATATCTGGGACCAATTAACATTACTAATATTAGGAATGCCTGCATCTATCAGAAGGAACACATCAAATAATAGGTGTATACATGTAATATATCCTTTACTAAAACTAAAACATGGCAGACATTAAAATAAGGAAGTTAATAGTGGAGAGAAAGGTATATGTTGTGTAAGGGTAGACTTTGCTCTTGAAGTACTAATGTGAATGTCTCCATTTATCTCATTTTAATGCACAGGATTCTTTCTTGACACCATGTAGTTAAGTTACTTTTATACTTTTAGGTGTCTGAAAAAAATCTTTTTTTATTTAAATGATTTTTTGTGAATGGAACTATTCAAATGTTGGTTATATAGTAGGATGGGAAGACTGGCACACAAATTTAAGTCAGGAATTGTAATTAAATAGATGTAAGTTAAATATCTTTGAGAATTGGCTATATATAACCATAAAAGAAATTTACAAACTGTATTGAAAAGTATGATTTCATTTTTTTATTCTGTTATGCAGCTGAGTGTAAAATGTCAGGTTTATTTTTTTAAATCATGCTAATGCCAGCATACACCTATTTTGAAAGTAAAACACAAAGGGTTTGTGGCTTTTTTTTTTCCACCAGATTTCTCTATAACATCTAAGTATTTCCAATATGTGTAAATGAGATATAATGCATCATATTTGAGTGTAAAATAAAACACTTCTTTTTCCTAATATAATATAAATTAAAGTAACTGATCATCATACACAGTAGAATGTACATAAGGACACTTTGACATAATTGTCAGTCTTCCAAAGAGGTAACAGTTTCATCAAACAAATCAATGTTACAAAAGAAAGGTCCAGATTCCTACATCTTTGTTTACCTGGTGTACATAATTTCATAACCTTCCAGCCCTTAACCTCAGTTTTGGTAGAGCTGCTGAGAAATTAAAGCTTTCTCTCACGTGAATATGAATGATTAAGACTACTTCTATTACAAATTATTTAGCTGCATCATACCACCAGCCCAAGAATAACAAGCTCAGGAAAGGAGCATTACTTCCCCAAAAGAAGTCCACTATTCTCCCTAAAAGAGACCATCAAATGGTTCTCTACTGAGGTGGAAGGACTATGAATGTCTGCCAAAAATTACTGTTAAATAAGTAAATTTCTCACTTAACATGGGCCCATACATATATATGCATATGTTATTTATATATATTACAGAAATGACATATGACATTTCTTTCCATTAAATCATGAAAATATGTATGAGAACTGATAATAAGTTTCCAGCAACATAGAAAATGTATTATAGATGTGGCATTTAGTCTGTGTGTTTTGCTTTGTCCAATTTCAATTTACAGTTCAGCTTGAACTCTATTATATGTCACCATTTTTCCTTCTTGCTAATCATACAGTCATTTCAGAAATTTTGTCATACACAGTCTTCACAGACTCAAGAAAATGAAGGTAAGAAAAGGCTTATCTTGGACTATCTTGTCTAAATCTTGCATATTTGAAAGCTATTCTATATATTCCCTGTGATACTCATCTTTTATTAAGTATAAAACAGCTTACATCATTTCTCATGATGATCGCTGTATTTTTATAAATATCTATCAAAACGCAGTTTTCAGAATAACATCAATCCTGATGCTCAAATTTACTTTATTATCTGTTAACCAGATTCCTTAAAAGCTTTTACAGAATAGCTTTTTCCTAGAACCTCATAGATATTTGACACTGTGAAATTAAGAACAAACATGATTAACATATGTGCAAATATCAATTTTATTATGTATGAAAGTTATTATTATTGGCTTCATATTTACAACACATTTCTCATAACTAACTGGTAATTTAAAAAACAGAAAAAGCCTAAAACAACCTTACTTGATGTCCACTGAGGCATGTACATTTGTGTGAATATCCTACATTTAACAGAGTTGCTGCCAATAAACCACAAATTCTCATCAAATTTTCCTGTCAGAAAGCCAACTCAATAACAGTTACTTCACTCTGCTCCAGGCAAATGATAAATAGTCTGTGATAAATAAGCTATGTGCACAGCATATTGGAGATGTAAACAAAAAATCAAAAGCTTTATTTGCTCATGAAGTAAAAATAGGTGACAGTTGTAAAAAAATAAAACCACCACTAAATAATAACCACCAATTTAGTGAACTAAGGTGTTGACAGAGAGGACAGGAAGAAAAAAATGTTTTGTATTTCATGGTCTGGAAGACTAAAACTTATTGACTTCATGAATAAGATATTAAAAGATACCTTGGCTATCACGAGCATGTGTCTACTTGAGAAAGATAAACAAAATACTTAAGAACATATGTTTAACCAATTTTCAGAGACCTAACATCCCAGTGTCCAAACCTTTGGAAATTAGCTCAGATATTTCTAAGAGTGTTTCTCAAACAAGCAATTTGGAATCAGTATTTTTAATCTTTCTCAAGCATATGTTTTCAATTTCACTGTGACTGTAATATTGCAATAAATGGCCAATGTACTACTGATCTACTTGCAAACATAGTGGAAACTTAACAATCTTTAGCAGAACACTTTTGCCTGTGAATAATTTGAAAGATTATGCTCAAGACATTTGAACACTTTTGAAGATAAAATAATAGTTTCTAGAAATAAAACCAGAAAAGTCCCTAGAGTGACCTTAATTAATATTCTAGATGTTTTTTCTACATGTCCATAAAAACACACACTCAGATATACATCTATACATTACATCTATATTTACTTATATATACCCATGCAAGCTGTAGAAGTATTTTGCTTTTCTCTAAAAATAGTACTTTAATATAACTAAAAAAAAAAAAAAAAACCTGACTAGCGTAACCCTGAAGTTTGTTTCATTGTCTCTTTAGACTCCATTTCTCTTCCAAATTACAGGTTTTTATTGTCATTTCCACAGACAACACAGATAGAATTTAAACATGACAGAAGCAAGAGGCTTTCACAAATCACATTATAAACTAGAGTTAAATTTGAGTTTATCAATAATATAGTCATTTACTGCATTTTCATTAAAAATTACTAATTTTCACGGCTGTATTTATATTTCAAGAGGCAGAATTTATCATCACTCAAACAGGAGTTCCCAAGATGATAAAAATGCCCCCAAAATAAAATAAACATGAGGCCAGCCTGTTGTCTTAATAAAAATGTACTAAAATCACATGGTTATAATATTCACATATAATTTCAAAATTGCAACTTTTTGCAGAGTTGGCAAGAGGTGGAGATTCTGTAAAGATTTCTGTTTACCTGTATTACGGAAGAATTTTGAAGAGGAAAATGACAGCGAGGCTCTAGTTCCCAGCCAAGCTCAAAAAAAAGAAAATTAAGAATAGGTACAGAAAACCTTGTCAAATAGCAAACGGGAGAGGCATGTACACCAGAAACATCAAAGATCAGTTTTAAAAAGTGGCAAAAAATATTTCTTTTAAGCTTACTTTTTCACTCTTAAGTGAAACCTTGTCAAATTGCATGGAGAACCCCAGGTAACTTCTTTTGAGAAAAGAAAAGGGCAAAGCAGAAAGCTTCTTAAAGCTGTGCTACATGAAAAACGGGCCTTGAGAGTAGTGAGGAAATAACATCCCTATGATTATTTCATTATTTTATAAAGTGAAAGTTATAAATCAAACTAAAACCTTGCTTTGATCTGTTTGTTAGGAATTGAGACTTTTAATCAATAGATAACTATGCTGCAGCCTTTTCAAACTACGACTTCACTCAGTAGGATCAATGGGGACAAGGTCTTTCCGAGTTTATCATAAAAAAAGCTGAAGGTGTTTCTCTCTTTTGAGTATTCCAGGAATTAAAATGAGGCAAAGGACCAAGATCACAGGTTCTCATCTTTATAAAGGTAATATTCATTCAAGGATTCTTGAGTGAAGTAGTTCCTGTGACTGACCTGCCATAGGACTCAGCTGTCAGTCAATAAATTTGCCTATATCCACATATTCTGTAAAAACATTGTGGTCAGACAAAGAGTAAGCAAGGTAATTAACTGCAATATTATGGCACTACCAGTTGCTCCTTCAACTTACTTGTTTAAGTAAAAACTAATTCTAGTTGGAACAATCTTAACATACGCATTGCAGCTTCAGGCCTAGAAACATGCTGCCAGTGAGTTTGATCATTATTTTGAATAACAATTTTAAGGATAATTTTGTGATTTTTTCTTTTCAATTCTGGTTTTAATTTCTTTTGAATATAGATGGCAGGTACTTGCTCTGCCAAACAGAGGTGTATTTTCTAATTTTAAGTATGTACAGCGTGTTTAACATCCTTAACATCTTTGCTAGCAACATGGATTGTGGGATTGAGTGTACCCTCAATAAGTTTGCCAATGACACCAAGCTGTGTGATGCAGTCAACAGACTGGAGGAAAGGGATGCCATCCAGAGGGACTTTGACAGGCTGGAGACGTGGGTCTGTGCCAACATCATGAAGTTAAACAAGGCCAAGTGCAAGGTCCTGCACCTGGGTTGAGGCAATCCCAAACAGGCTGGGTGAAGAATGGATCAAGACCAGCCTGAGGAAAAGGACGTGGGAGTACTGGTGGATGAAAAGCTGGATGTGAGCTGGCAGTGTGCACTGGCAGCACAGAAAACCAACTGTATCCTGGGCTCTGTCCAGCGTAGTGTGGCCAGCAGGTTGAGTGAAGTGATTCTCCCCCTCTACTCTGCTCTTGTGAGAGCACATCTGCAATACCATCCAGGTCTTGGGCCCCAACCATAAGAACAATATTGATCAGTTGGACCGAGTCCAGAGGAGGCCATGAAGATGATCAGAGGGCTGGAGCACCTCTGCTATGAAGAAAGTCTGAGAGAACTGGGCTTGTTCAGCCTGAAAAAGAGAAGGCTCTGTGGAGAAATTAAAGCACCCTCAAGTACCTGAAGGAGCCTTAAAGAAAGCTTGAGAGAGACTTTTTACAAGGGCCTGTAGTGATAGGACAACTGTTAACAGGATTAAATTGAAAGCAATGACATTTAGATTAGATATCAGGAAGAGGTTCTTCATGGAGAGGGTGGTGAGGCAGTGGAACAGGTTGCCCAGAGAAGTTGTGGATTCCTCATCCCTGACTGTTTTCAAGGCCAAGATGGATGAGACTTTGAGCAACCTGGTCTAATGGAAGATGTCCCTGCCCATGACATGGGATTTGGAACTAGATGACATTTAAGGTCCCTTCAAACCCATACCATTCTGTGATTCTATGTTTTACAAATGAAAAATATTTCTAAACTGCAATGAGAAATTTGCATTTATTGTTGATGGCAGATCACTTGATACTGTACCTCTTTAGCCACTAGGAAATGTGATGTAAAAGCTAGTCAACATTAACGCTTGACTCTGACTTCTCTTTTCTCTATCTTACTACTGCTTTTTGATGTCTGTTTCAGAAGTAACTAAGGAGGAAAATAAGCTTCCCAAAAGAATAAATGTTCACAGAGTTGTTCACCCACCACCACATACTTCAAACTACTATTCTTTTTACTGTCTCCTGTATTATATTACATCCATAATGTTTTACAAACTCTCATGCAGGACATCTGGTGCACTTCATAGAATCATAGAATCA
>NW_010266118.1:0-17916 GCF_000690775.1 Eurypyga helias
CATATATTCATATTTTTATATGCATATATATATTTTATATACATATATGAAAAGAGTAGATATTTAAATGGCTCAGGCCAAATTTAAGAACTTCCTGCCTTTTCATTTAACACTGAAGAAATTGATATAGGAAAGCAGAGTTAGGTTAAAAAAAAAAAAAGTGTGTGCAATCGATGTGTTTCCCATACCAGAAGGGTAAGAAGTGATGAATGGTAAATGGAGAGTAAGATCTGAAGAAGAAATCAAGAACGAAGGCTCTAATGAAAAACTTTACAAACTTTCCTGCACAGCTTCTTCCTGTAAAAGCCTGGGACCTCAGCTGGATTTTCATGCCTTGCACCTGGCTCATTTTTTCAATCCCAAAAGGCAAGATGTGCTCGGCAAAGGCCTGCTGACTTCTGCTCCCCTTTTTGATGAGCATCTCTGTCCCTTGATTGGGTAGTTGATATCTCTGTCCTGCAGCACAGCACAGGTAAGAAAAAAAAAAAGCAGGAAATATTCCTACTGATGAGCACACCCGAGGAATTATCAAATAGTTAGCACACCAGAGATTAACATCTTTTGGACAGAGAGGAACACGGTGTTGAACAATCTGGTCTACTGATTTAAACATCACTCAACTTTGAGGAGTATTTTCCTGAACTTTATAAGGCAATCTTAGCCCATAATTTTACTATAGATCTTTTCCAAGGAGTTCAAGAAAGGGTGGATGGCCTGCAAGCCATGATCCTGAAAGATAAATATGGATTAACTGTCCCAGATTAAACATTTAATAAACTAAAATGCTTTTTAAAGGTATGGAAGTGTGACTTCTTCATGCATTTCATTATAGTTTAAAAAAGTCGTTAGAATCTAATTTGTTCTGTCCTAACATGCTCCAAAGATAAATCTTTTTATTTGCAGAAGGTGTCGTTTAGTGCTATCTGGCAATGAAGTACCACCAGTTGCTCTACCACCCCACGCACACACACACACCACCGCGTGGGTCCGTGCTGCCCCCTTGAGCATTAAAGTCATGTGGGTGGCTGCATAAATCCTGCATCCACCCCGGGCACTGGTAGCAGATGGGGCAGCGTTCCCAAACATTTCCTTAACTATACCCAAAGCCACTAGAACATTTACCAGCAAGCTGATCCCTGGCCACAGGTCACCCCAATCCCATGAGAAATTTCCAAAACACTCATATGCCACAAAAATTGAAAAAATTTTCCACATCCACCCCAGCACCAAATAACTTCTCCTTTATTGTCTGTGTTCCCAAGGGGAAAAAGGGAGAGGTATAATTCTGGAAAGCCTCCAGGAGATAACTCGTGATGTACCAGGAGGTCAACAATATTAAATACAGATAGAGTATCCCTCCCAGCATCAGCAGTACACAGAACAGTCTAACCAAACAGGCTCAGACATAAAATCAAGGTAATCAATAATACATAAGGCATCAGATCCTGCCGCTCAGTCAGCAGCTTAAAAAACCCCGAACTCAGCATCTGGATCAGCCACCACCACATTGTTATTCCAGGCACTTAACACACACTGAGATCTGTTCTTATCCCAACCCTCTCGAGCCCCACGTTGGGTGCCAAAAAGAACTGTTGTGGTTTTGCCCTATCTAGCAATTAAGTACCACCGGTCGCTCTACCACTTTGAAGAAGGTTAAGATAGTCAAGGGAGCAGATCAAATAATTAGGAATAAGTGAATTTAAAATCACTGTTCCAGGTTGTCAAATGATTAGAGTTCAAAGACTGAACAGTAGATTGTACATATGTATAATATATATGTACAATTTCTCATTCAGTTTTTGTAATAGGGGAAAAAAAAAGAATGTATGTTTTATGAATTCATCACAGATTCTCTAGATACCCAGACTTAGGTAAAAC
This sequence comes from Eurypyga helias, assembly GCF_000690775.1. Classification (NCBI taxonomy): domain Eukaryota; kingdom Metazoa; phylum Chordata; class Aves; order Eurypygiformes; family Eurypygidae; genus Eurypyga; species Eurypyga helias. The sequence goes on from NW_010266118.1 coordinate 1,879, forward strand.
AATTACATTAAATAAGTTATAGTGAAATATTTGGGGTACCTGTACAAAATTTACTTGAGACAGTATCACATCACACTGTACCCATAGCTTAGTCTAGCTGAGACTGGGTATGCATATCACCTTCTATATCTCTTCTCCTATGCTATTTTTTTGGAACTACGCTAATAAACAATGAGGAGAGGAGGTGTGAGCTCACTTGTTCAGTGAAATGAAAATTGAAAATTTCAGCTTTTTTGCTTCAGATCAGGTAACTTTTTTTAGTTTAATTAAGAATAGATGAAGCTATAATATTTCAAGACTTGCAAAATTAAGAAAACTAAATATTCCATGGGAAAAGTGCTGAAGTTGTAATTTCTCCGACCTTTTATTTTAGCTGAAACTCTTTGCTAAGTTGAACACTACTTGTGAAGGCAAAATGCCACAAGGCTTTACCACACTGGCCTCTTACTGGTTCTTAGTGGTTTGCCTGCAGTATGACCCACAAATTTGCTGCATGGCTTTGTTTAGGAACACCACCTTTCAGCTCAGGGCAGAGGCAGACTGTTTTCCCTTATCTCCGCTGTTCTGGGTATCAACTAAGCTGGTGGGTAAGAAGAGCTGGATAATGGAGAGGGCAGCAACCTCCCACCTGCCTCACCTGGGCTCGGCTCCTTTGCTCACAGTATGAAAGGTCTCACCTCTGGTCCTGGGTGTCCTCCAACAGGTTCAGTTTTTCCAGCATAGGGAATACAGTCGAATAGGGTTAGGGATGTAGGTCGAGTGGCAGGTAGGTCAAGGCATTTGTCCTCCACCTGCAGCATAAACATAATGCCTGGGTTTTTAAATGCATAGACCACTGAACCACGTTGGAATGTCCCTCCTGAGTACTATGTAGTGGATAAATAATGTGCTTGACTCTCTGTGGTTTCTGCACCTTTGCAGTTAATTTCACAGCGTGGGGCACCCTGAAGGCCACACAAGGTAATACGTGCTAGAGCTGCCAGCTTACGCAGTGACCGCACTGCATGAGTGGCAACATCCTGATGATGAACTTACCTCCATAACACCTTGTTAATGCACCTGTTTGCTGCTGACAGGGTTTCAGTTGCAGCAGGGAAGACTCTGGGCATGGACAACTTGCTTGTGGGTTCGAGCAAACCAAATCCACTCATGGAGGTGAATTGCCAAGCTTTCCCTGGTGTATCTTGTGTATCTGTGCAGTGGGGAAAAGGCAGCACAGAGTGACTTTAAAAAGTAGCATCACCCCTCTGGATACCTGGCTATCTTCTGGAGACCAAAGCAAATGTGGGGTTTTTTTCCCAGCTCACAGTGAGAGCTCAGTTTGATTCCCCAGCCTGAAGAGGTAAGACTGAATTCTATCTGCACACAATCATTGCCCCATAACCATATTAAAAAAATCAATAGCACAGCTGTTCTGCGGTGTGCCTTTTTCATACGGTGAAATGCTACCAAACCCAGTGACTTTCCCAGGACCCACTGTCACAATCAGGTGTAAGAAGCCTTGAAAACGACATCTTGCAAGTGGCTGATGATATTCTAGCATTTTGCAGTATTGTGACACTTTTTTTCCCCCAAATAGGTTTTCAAAGATCACTTTAACGCCATGCATTCTCTGAAAATAAAGCACACAATACAGGGTGTAGAATTTAAAAGGCAGGAATCAGCTGCTGCCTATGTGTGAGACATCAGGCTTGTTTCCAAACTCAGGTGCAAGTTTGAGTGTAAAGCCAGCATTTAAAACCTAGCTGAACTTTAATTGGGCTGCCTTGCAAAGTGAATAGGGGCTGACAGAGCATCAGTGACAATAGGAAGGATCTTGAGGGAGAGCTGGTACTCCATGACTTTTACCACAGGAACCTGCAAAAAAGAGCAATGAAACCTAACTATGCTGCAGGAACAGCACTCTTCTAACCAGACCAGCTATGCTGATGTTTAAAAATCAGGAACAGCACTCTTCTAACCAGACCCATCATTCGCAGCAGGACCCCTATTTGCTGCCCATTGGAGCCAGCAGAAAATTCCCTACAGAGCCAGCAGGATGTTTTTCTCAAGGTGATTTCAGGTGACTGCCACAGCTGTCCTGCCCACACGGTTCTAGTGAGAAGTTGGTGGAAGGACACAACTGACAAATTACATAAGGCTCACCAGAGTATCAGCCACACTACTGCACAGTTCTCCCATATAACTGAATTTTCCACTGTCTCATATCCATGAGCACACTTACACCTTCAAGTATTTCCAGCTGCCCCACAGACATATTTCATTATCCTACCTTGAAACGGAAGAAGTTAAAAAGCAGGGTTTATAGCTCATGTAAACCTTCTTCCCTATACTCCCACAGTCTCTATTCTCCAAGTTTGCCTTTCCAAACCTTTGTACAAATTGACAAGCCAAAGGTCTCAAAGGGCTCTTCCCTGAGCAGCTGTCTGTTGAGAGCCAAAAAATTCATGAGCATTCGATTTCCCAAACTCAGACTCTGCAAGCTCTGGTGTGGTTCTGCAGGAACTGCCCAGGATTCAGAAGAAACACACTGAGCCTGACGTGTGTGAGATCCAGTATTTCAAATAAGTCACTGTCTTTCAATAAAAAAGAATCCTGACTCCTACTTTACCACAGCTGTTTTTTCAAGTTTTGCCTCTCAGTCCGTAATGATCCATTTTAGCGCTCATAGCATGTCAGTGCCATGCAAGGCGGTGTCTCCTAAATCAGGGATTTACTGGTAACATCATCTGCTCATCTATAGATCCTACTTAGTACAGTGATAAAACAACATTTTTGGTGCAATTATGAATTCACAAGAGGACTTCAGCTTTTCACTTCTATTCTCCACCACCCTATACGACACCCAGGCAGGTAGGCTCCACATAGAGCATGCCAGAAGGTGTTAGGTGCTTAGAGAAAGATCCTAAAAGTTGACAAGCAGAATGAGGGAACACTTGAGCTAACTAAGAGGAAACTCAGTGTTGCTTTAACCCCAGCTACATTTATAAACTCAGTATTCTTAACTGAAAGAAACTTAACATTTACAGCCCTTCCTTTAGCCGTAGGCAGGCATCTCAACATCTCCACATAGCAAGATGAGTTCCCCATCCAGAGAAGCTATATAATAGGTGGTAGCAAAGCAAGACAAGCCCAACACCTTTTCAGTAAATGATCCAAACTTTAAAAGTCTGAAATATTTGCAGCTATGAAGAAGCTGCCTTCTTCAGTGCTTTCAAACAGCTATTGTAGCCAGTCTTATTCAGTAACACCTATTCCCTTACCAAAAGAGGAAAAAATAATGCCAGTGAAGAGAAGATATTTGATATATAATATGAAAGTTATTAAGTACCTTATTTAAGCATTAATCTTTAACCTTCACAAATGTAGTGACAACGTACAATGATATTTGCTGGAGGCAACTGTTCTTTCATACTCACACAACAGCATTATTTATAGCAGCAGTGCACATCTGAACAACAAAGAAGCATGAAAGGCAGTGATGAAAGACGCATTGTAACAAGCAATAAATCAGACAGCAATGAATTGTAAATGTTAAAGGAAAGGAAGCCACCTGAACATAACATTGTGATTTAGCCTTTAAAATGTACTTAATGCTAAGCGTATATTTGTTTCTTGCAGAAGTAGTGAAATTCAAGCTTTTGTACAGAATTAAGCACATTCTTAACTGCTCTGATGAATCAGGATCTAAAGGACAATGACATTTATGATGATTTTCCTCCAAGTCTACGGATAAGCAATGTTTTCAGGGAAATTCATAAAGCCATCAAGCATACAGGTACATCTCACTCGATAACAACAAATATCGACAGAATAAACTCTATTAGTATTCATTTCAGATTGAATTAGTGGGATTCCTGCAAGTGTTCATTTTTCACCCTCTACTAAAGTGCTTCTGCTCATGAAAAACTGCTTTGGGAGGCTTAAATACAGTTAGGAGCTGTTACAAGTAAACTTTTCTTCTTTACCCATAATTTTCATGCAGCACTAGGGCAACAATTCAAGAAATTCAGGAATGAAACACTGAATCAATATTTTTGGTCTCTGTCTTTGCAGACTGCCTATGATTTTCATATATGTGCAATTCTTTAATATGTGTATATATGTGTGTGTGCGTGCATATGTATTACCTTAAATAATTTAAACATTTATCTAAAGAAATATGCATATTCAGCACTTGATTTGAAAGTGCTGTTTGTCAAGCCATCAGGATTTGGTCTTTCCAATATTCAGCACAGTTATTTTCTTAAAATAATTATTTTTATCACTGATTTAAAATCAAAACCTGTTCTAGTAAAAATTATCAAAAGCTTAGAGTGTGTGGTATGTTCAAAGACATGAAATAATTGTTAAATCAGGAGAGAAAATGAGTGAAGAAGGACATGGAGCTTGTCTTCAAATCCATCATCATGGGATGGGGCAAGACAGGATGGACATAAATTGCAGAAAAGATTTTAAGGTGGACATTACGAACAAAAAAATACTCTAATTATAAGGCAAAGGAAATCTCTGAGACAGATTGCCTGGGGATGTAATGGAAGCCAATTCCAGGGGCTTTTCTAGTTTATTTAATGAAACATCCATCAAGAAGGGTTTAGGAATAAATTTGTATTACCACAAGGGTAGAGACAGAACTCATGACATGCCGTTTATCCGTATTTTTTCTAATTCTAGGGTAAAAGCTAAATAGAAAGTGTTAGAGAGAAGAACAGAGGAGAAATCATTCTTGTTTCTCTGTGTCAGACTGAAGAGTCAGATGCTACATGGTTCTCGTACAGATGTGGTTCCCCACAGTACCACTCTATGATGCCCACTTTTTAATCACCTCAGCAGTAGGAATCAGCCACCTAGATGCCCTGAAGTCTACGTATCATCCCACAGGACTGGCACAGGCTGAGACATTTCCCACAGATGTCTACAGCCAAGAGGCAATTTCCATTTATTAAGATAAATGCAAATGCACTTGCTTTCTCTTAGTGGAAGTTTGCCCTTTGCCCAAGAGTGACCATAGATTTCATTCCCCTTTTCATACACGTGCAATGCTTTGGTTTAGCAAAACTAGCTCCTGCTATTGGTCTTTGGTGATGTAAGGTAATATATCTGACCATGGGAAGCAATGCTTGATACAAACTGAGAGCATCCTCATTCATTAAATTACTTTCAGCCTGAGTCAATAATAATGTGACAGTATCTTCATAATGAAAGCCATTTGACTCATACTCTGAGAATTGAGCAGCTGCAGAGGTCAGCATTGAAGTGTGAGTCATAAAAGGAGTTTCAAACTCAGTTATGTAATGAATCTGAGCATATAGCCACCTTTGGACAGAAATAAAAGGAACTTTATGAATTAAATAAGAAATGGCCAGAAGGAGAAAACTGATTTCTAGTCTTTGGTGTGAGTTATTGGTGTTTTTCACTTTGAAGATCCCATGAAAGTTTTCCAGTGAAGCTGTGTATTGTCTTCAGTGAATTTAAGCCTTTAGTTGAAGCTTTGCTTTGCTTAGTACTCCCACTGACCCCTTAAAAGTTAACAAACACAGGCATATGTGAATCCAGTGAAGTTTAAAATTATGTTCTTCACAAGCCTGCCTGAAAACACCTGCAATTACCTAGATATTCTGGTTGCAATTAGGGGAAGTGCATCCTGCTTTGTGTAAATAAGCTGAAGTTAACAACCTTTTCCCCTCAAAAACATGATGCCAAAGGATGTAAGATCATGAGTATTTCAGAGCATAAATAGGCTCCAAGTAAGATTTCTCTTGACAGCTTTTCCAATATCTTCATACTAAATTAATTTCAGAAGGCTTCTAGACCTTCTGAAATTGTTCCAGATATCATTCCAATATCAACTGAAATCAGTGATATTGATATTAACAAGGAATAAAGACCACTTAGTTGCAGTTTTAGCATGTTTTCAGTTTTCAGAATAGATAGCAAAAGACCAATAAATACAGGCCAATTTTACAGATCTGCTCTGTGCTAGGTGCTCCTCAAGATAACTCCTTTCAGCTGCAATTACAACTAGCCCAATTTTAAAATTATTTCATCAAACTTCGCATAATTCAGTGTGGGAATCGGTAGGATTTTGGCCACTGATGCCTGGAACCTTGTCTGCATCTCTGGAAATAATCCAACACAGCATTCAGAAGGACTTTTGCAAAGAACCGAGAAGTCCACAGCTGAAGAATGAATCAGAGATTACCTCTCCCCCAGTTGGTGCTTTGATCAGTCCATTACACTGATGTTACAGAAGTGATGTAAAACACAGCCAGGACCTCATGGTAGCTATTTTTACATGCTCTGAACAGCTGCACAAAACAACACACTGCAAAGATAAGACAATGAGATTTGCTGTATCCTCATCTGGAGCTTTTAACCACTCATTTATTATTTATGCCAAGCTGCAAAAATTGTCTGTGTTTGCCAGTCCTAACAGGATTGCAATTATCTAGGTGAAGTGACACTGTGCTCAGGATTGACCTTCCTGCAAGTAGGGCATACCTGATGCATCTTGATTTTAATTCAATAAATAGTGTGTTATTTTCAGTAGGAAAAAAAATATTATAATAATTCTCTCCAGCTATATCTCAGGATATATTTTACATGGGGTACCATTTTACTTAAATGTCACAAACTAGGTACATATTTGACTTTTTCACCTAGAAGCAGAACAGAAATATTAGAGATAATTATAGAAGTATATAATTTTTAGAGGAAATGCTGATAGCAAAAGAACGATGAGCTACTAATCCTTATTTATTGAATTTCACTGTCTTGCACTGAAAGGGACTTGCTTTCTTAACCCATCTTCCCTCTTTAGGAATTCACTTCAAATTTACTTAATTTACAGTTTTTCCTTCCACATATTGGCCCAGACTCTAAATGGAACAAACCTCCAGGTTCATATTGAAGCCATAAATTCTACTCTTAAATTCTCTGTCTTTCAATCTGTGTTTTATGCTACAAGAAATCACCTTCATAACCATGTCTTTTCCTCCTTTAAAAAAAAAAAAAAAAAGAAAAAAAGAAAGCTGTTTTAATCCATGCCAACATCTAGTTATTTGCCATTCAAGTAAACTGCCCCATCCTTTCTGGTTTTTTTCATGTATAGAGTTTGTAGAATTTTTTTGCTGTTCCTTATCTACATCCCATGGGAGATCTAGAATAAAACCATGAATTATCTCCTAAAACCAAAAAATATTTAAAGGACCTTCTGAAATATATGGAAAATCTCCCATCAAATTCAGTAGGGTGACAATTTCATTCTCCAAAGAACAGTTTCTAGTACTGTTTCGTATCCACAAACAGTCCCAGACTTTAGACATACATATCCTTCTTCATGTCTCCATGTACATATTATTTTAATTTAAAACAGTAACAGACACTGGTCAGAAAAACGTTAGTTTCCCATGACAGACACCAAATAAAATCTACCATTAAAATATTTGGAAACACCATTTATTCACCACTAGTGAATATACGGTTTACAGTGACAACGGTGTACGCCACAGCTTCCCTCTTCTACCTCCACGTGGTACAGTTACTGCATGGTAATAACACAACACCTTCCCTGGTGACAGAGGGAATCCCTTCTTTCTGGACTTGGACAGTTGTAAAAGGCATCCTCATTGACTAACCTGCAACCTCACTTTTTTTTTGGTCAAGGTGACTGCATACTCTGAAGACCCTTAAAAACCTTCCTATACTGCTGCACTGGCATCCATTGTCCTTAGCATGGTCACAATCCATACAGAAACATCTTGGCATCGACTTCAGAAAGTTCTAACGTCTAACCCTTGCCCTGCCATAATGTCATTATTATACAGTTGCTGGTGGCCAAAGGCAGTTTTCCACAAGAGCAGTACAAGTATAGGTTTTTGACTGCACAAAGACAACTTCAGTAGCATTTTGGTTTCCCTAGAACTCACATCAATTGTATGAACTGCAAAGCTCTTCATGAAAGACCTTTCACCTGCCATTAAACCCAGTAACAACGCTGTTACATCACCACTATGTTGTGTAGTCTTCTGTCAGTGTGCAATTGCCATCGTAAGAAGACACAAAGTATCATATACTGGCAATTAAAAACAAAACAGAAAGAAAAAGTTGGAGTACTTTTATAGCATTTCTTAAATTGGTTTTATTTCGCAATACATTTTTGCACATTCCTGACAATTTTTCTCTGCCTATCTTTGTAGCCATTGTATAACTTTTCACACTTACCTTTTCCAAAGAACAAGATGTATCATTATTCAGTTTCCATTTTCTTATTTTGTTCTCCTTTTCTTTCTAAAAAGTCAAAGAGTGAGAAAGAGCACATAGCAAACACTATTGACAGAAAAAGGCACTGTATTTTAAAACAGAAATTCATTACTGCAATTAATTTGAAAGCTACCTAGTAATAATTTTCAAATTTAACCTAAATCTAACATCATGAAGCACAATCTTTTCAGTAGTCTTCCTGATCCGTTCCTCTTAATGAGTTTCTTCAGAAGCTTAGAACTGGAAAGCCACTTTAAGGTAAATCTACACAACAATACCCTCCTGCAGCAAAGAAACAAAAAATACCCACATGGATTCTGTCTAATCACATTATATTTTCAGTGTGTTTGCAAACAGAGGCTTGTTCCGCCAGCTGTGTTGGGTTAAGAACATATTCAAGAAGCGTCTTTTACTTTCAGGTTTTTACTGTTACATTATTTTTGGAGGCATTTTATTTCTCATTCTTTTCACTTTCTCACTGTATTCCTCGTTCACTTAGGGGGAAAAAAACAACTTTGGAAACTAGTGTTTCAAGCAATTGTGCTATTGTTATTATTTTATTTACTGAGCATCATCATAAAATCAAGTATCTAGAAGTTAATTGCAAATACTTATTCTTTGTAAAATAATAATAATGAAAAAGATCTTCTAAGTTAAACTGACATACTCAGCTTACCTTGGGGTAAACCAGGCAAAACTCAGGAAACATGAGACTTCAGTCCCTCAGACTGAATCATCAGATTTCTGTTTTTTAAGTGCTTCGCTCAGTCCTGCCTCTAATGAGAGGCAATGCTTTTTAATTAATGAGTAATAGGAATGACATTCAGAAAACTTCAACTGAGTAGCCTTTGCATTGTAACTTCAGCTCGGTGTAACTGCAGAACTTCAGATATTGGCTGCTTAGAAGTTGATCTTCTCATGAAATGTTTAACGTATATGTAGAGCGTTCAAGTTGCACTGTATTGTCATGCAAATTCAGCTTAGTTAATCGTATCTGAATCAATATTTCATTAAACTGTTAGATAATTTTCTTGTTTTGTAAACCAAGAACAAAATAAATGTTTTGTCATTATTCTCTCCTTTTCCATTCCCTCCAAATTCACTGATATAAGCTAACCAGGTAGTTTTTATATGTTCATGCAATGGCTCAAGAGAGACGAATGTTAACGCTCTGCTCCCCCTGCTACATTTCAACTTCAGTTCTCCTCTTTTTAGCTTGTAACTCTATCAGCTTTCAAATATTTTTCAACAAGGATTGCTTGAGAGGAAAGGTACCCCTTGTCTTCCTGCTGTGGAAACTTTTTGGGTATTTATTTCCACCCCAGTCATTTTAAACTTCTGATATGGACACCTTCAGCTGCTGAAACGGTCACCACCTAAAGTTCCTGAATTTTATCTCCTCTTTTGTTCAAGGGGACATGTTTTTACTACAGGCCTAAATGCCATGCCGAACCAATCTGAAGTGACAGATGTAAATAATTTGTCCTTTCAAGCAGCAATTCCCACCAACTGCAGGGAGACAGAAGGGTGTACCATTCCAACAGCTTTCACAGGGCTGTTTCTGAGCCCTCTGCTCAGAGACTATTCTGGCAGGACTTGGAGCCCATGGGGCACTCACCACGCTGGAGCAGTCCATTCCAGAAGGACTAGACCATGTGGAAAAGGTTCATGCTGGAGCAATTCTTGAAGAATCACAGCCTGTAGGACCCACATTGGAGCAGTTCATGAAGGACTGTCCCCTGTGGGTGGAACCCCATGCTGGAGCATGGCAAACATGAGGAGGAAGCAGCAGCAGAGAGAAGGGTTATCAACTGACCACACCCCCCATTCCCCATCCCCATGTGCCACTTGGGGAGCAAGTGGGTGGTGAAAGAGCCAGGTGTGAAGCTGACCCTGGGAAGAATGGGGTGGGGAGTGGGGACAAGGTGGTTGTAGTATATTTCTCACTATCCTCCTCTTTTATTAATTGGCAATAAATTAAATTACTATTCCCCAAGTTGAGTCTCTTTTTCACATGACAGTGATTCATAAGTGATCTCCTGGGCTTCATGTCGACACATGTGATTTTCAACGTATTGTCTCCTCCTGTCTACTGAGGATGGGGGATAAATGAGCAGCTTGCTAGGCAACTGGCAGCCAGCCAAGGTCAACCCACCACATTCTGCTGGTTTTAATCATGACAGAGTTAATTTTCTTCACAGTAAGTGGTGTGAGGTAGTGTTTTGGATTGGCCCTGAGTACTGGTAAGGTGTTTTTTAGTTGGTGGTAAGGAATGCTTGCACCAGTTCAAGGACTTCTCAGCATCTGATACTGCACCTGTGCTTCCAACTTTCTCTCTACAAGCAGTGGGGGGGACAGACACACCACATAGTTCAGACAGCTAACCCAAACTGCCCAAAGTAGTGTTCCACTCCATAGCACATCATGATTAGTACGTATACCTGGGAGTGGGCAGGGGGCCATAGCTGGCTAGCTCACTTGTTTGTTAGCTTGCTTGCTTGCTTGTTAACTCATGTGTTTGTTCACCGTTCATTTTGTTCATTAGTGAGTTGGTTGGCTTTCTTGGTTGTGCTGTTGCTCATGGGACTCACTTGGACCCTGATGCCACTGCTTTCTTGGGATCATTCGGGCTCTGCCGCGATCGTTCTCTGGCTCTCAGGCTCTTTGGCTCTGACTCTTACTGCTTGGGACCTCCTTGTGCATCAGTTAGTGGGTGGTGAGCTATTGTATGATATGTTTTGTTTTCATTACATGTTATTAGTATCACGGTTCTATTAATTTATATTCAATTATTAAATTGTTCTTATCTCAATCTATGAGCTTCCTTGTCTTTTTCTCCAGTTTTACTCCTCTACAGGGAAAGGGAGGGAGGTGAGCGAGTGGCTGTGTGGTACTTAATTGTTAGCTGGTGTTAAACCACAACACACAGGTAGGTAGAGGAATGGAGGGGTGGTGGAGGGATCTTGCTTTACCTGGAGAGTCATCTATAGCTGCATGAAGCTCCTCTTCTCCTTTTTGCTCTGAGCAGTCCCTGGTAATGCTGCAAATGTCCTGGTGGGTCCGTAAAACTTCGTTTGCTTGCTTGTTCATTTCTTTAGACAGTGGATTTACAAAGATATAACCTAAGCAAATTGGTCTGAAACAAAAATGGGCAAGTTCATTGAACAAACGTTTTGAAAAAACAGGTAAAGATCAGCTATTTCTAGTTAGTGTTCTTTATTTTTCTCTTTTATGACTTTCTTTATACATACACAAATGTCCCTTAACACCAAGAGAAACATTTCTGGCTCCCCACTTGTGATGGAAAGGACAAATTCTTGCAAAGCAGCAAAAGCACATCAAACCTCAGATCTATGCTGACAGAGTTTGTGTTACACACTGCCTTGTGCCCTGCAGAGAGACATAGTAAAACCAGATGTGCTAAGCATTCCATGGCCTTGAAAGAGATGCAAGGGTCCTTCCCCGTGTTATGACAAGTATTTCTGAAAAAGAAATATAATTAAAATAATTTTTAATTTGTGAGAAGCAGCTGCATTTAGATTTTACAGGGAATTTGGTAGAGGCCACAGATATGACCTCTGCCTCACACATTGGTCTCCCTGATTGAAGCCAGCCAGGAGGTGTGCTGCACTCTTAGTTAATGTGTGTTACCGTTGCCAAGTAACATAAATTCAGTGCAATAGTCAAATCTGCCATAAGTCAACAGCTCCCTTCGAGCTAGCCATCAATCTTGAAATAAGCTGTTCAAACAACTTACACCTCCTTTTCATAGTTTTTCTATAATGGAATATTTCTTTATTCCTACTATTTTTCTCTATTTCTTTCTCCTCCCAAACTACTATGGGCAAAAAAGTGTGAAAAAAATGTTTATTGATCTTTCACCATTTCTTTAACCACAATTGGTCTGTCATTGTTTCTTTAACACTAAGTAAGGAGCTACTACTGTCAGAACAAAGTTTTGTCATGTTGCTCCCTCATCAGCTGGAAGAACCTGGAGTCAGACCTTCCAAGAGTCATAGAATGGTTTGGGTTGCAATGAACCTTAAAGCTTACTTAGTTCCAAACCCCCTGCCATGGGCAGGGACACCTTCCACTAGACCAGGTTGCTCCAAGCCTCATCCAGCCTGGCCTTGAACACTTCCAGGGATGGGGCATCCACAGCTTCTCTGGGCAACCTGTCACAGTGCCTCACCACCCTCTCTGGGAAGAACTTCTTCCTGATATCCAATCTAAACCTCACTGCTTTCAATTTAAACCCGTTACCCCTTGTCCTGTCACTACAGGCCCTTGTAAAAAGCCCCCCCCAGCTCCCTTGTAGCCCCTTCAGACACTGGAAGGTGCTATAAGGTTTCCCTGGAGCCTTCTCTTCTCCAGGCTGAACAAGCCCAACTCTCTCAGCCTGTCCCCATAGCAGAGGGGCTCCAGCCCTCTGAGCATCTTCGTGGCCTCCTCTGGACTCACACCATCTGGTTCATATTCTTCTTATACTGGGGGCCCCAGAGCTGGATGCAGACCTGCAGGGAGGGTCTCATGAAAGCAGAATGGAGGGGGAGAATCCCCTCCCTCACCCTGCTGGCCACACATCTCCTGATACAGCCCAGGATACAGTTGGCTTTCTGGGCTGCCAGCGCACACGGCCGGCTGACGTCCAGCTTTTCATCCACCAGTACCCCAAATCCTTCTCCTCCGCATTTTCTGCCCAGTCTGTACTTGTATTTGGGATTGCCCCGACCCAGGTGCAGGACCTTGCGCTCAGCCTTGTTGAACTCCATGAGGTTGGCAGTGGCCCACCTCTCCAGCCTGTCCAGGTCCCTCTGGATGGCATCCCTTCCCTCCAGCGTGTCACCACACCACACAGCTTGGTGTCATCTGCAAACTTGCTGAAGGTGCACTCAATCCCACTGCCGTTTTGCCATGTTGAAGGAGTTTCCTTCCTTCTCCTGCCACAGTCTACAATGAAAATGCAAAGATATGTTTATGCACTCTGACAGGGCAAGGCCTTTGCACCCTGAAAATTATGCAATTTTGGTAAGTGGTCTGAAAGCTTTGAATGGTGGCATTATGTAAGTGCAGGCCACAGGAGAGGTATTACCTCTACTGAAGTCAATGACAGTTTCCACTGGAGAGTAAGATGTCAGGATGTCTTGAGCTTCAAAATCCAGAGGCTGGGCTTATAAAATATGGTTTAGCCTCTCAGAAGGGAGGAAAGAGTTCAATCATTATGTATTTAGGTTCAACTCAGGCTTTAGTTCATTTAACAGATTCAGGCTTAGTCCCCATTCAACCCACCAATTAAGAGAGATGGAATTTAAAATGGAACTATTAGAGGCCTTTTGACTATTTTTAAATTTCATGAGTTACAAGACTTTTGCATTTTTTGAGAAATTAATGGTTTAATTAAGTAGCCAGCTATAAAGTATTTTTATCTGCTCAGTTATTTGGGGCCTCAGAAAGACTGATAGCAGCAGACATCAGCAACATGTATTTACATAGATGGACCAGACAGAACAATTTTTGCATGTTGATACAGATGAGTCACGTCATTTCAGTGATGGCCCCAGAAAGTTAGTGTTGCTTCTTGTTTATTGATTCTTGGCCCATCTGCAATGCATTGGTTGGATTCTTCTTCAGAGCATTCCTCCATCCAGAACTCTAACATAGAGTTCATAAAATCTTAAAATTGGAAGGAAGAAATTCCCATTCTTCATCTGTACTTTCAAAGACAGGTATGTTTAACATTGATTTTGTGATGTCATTCCTTTTGTTTTTTTTGAACAAAGGATGTCTCTCTTCATTTATGTGTGTTTTAGACAAAACTCTATGTTACCATTGCTCAAATTTGAGAGTAGGACTACTATCCATGACCACTATACACATCTGATGAAATGAATATATTTATACAGTCTTTGCTCTTCATCTTTTTTTCAATGACATTTATAGAGCTTCAGGAGAAGAAAAAACCCAATGGTTATAGCTGACCTTTTTATTAAAATACCATGAGGTTCCCTAAAGCACTGTTCACATTATCTTTGCTGTTGCCTTAGGAGGCGTCAGTACTATTGTAATTCCTTCAGTGGTATTCTATGCTCATTTCTGTTTCAGAATAAGTACTCCAGGCCATCTTATATGGCAGTCAGGTATTTTATATGGTGGCAGATATCTGCAGGCTCAAGAAGTTGCTTAAACATACTTTAATTTGAATGTCATTTGATGGGATAAACTAAGAGGGCTTTTAGCCAGCTTTAAAAAAAAAAAAAACAACCTTATGTAATCACATTGTCTATCTTTCCAATTCCCCTTAACTTTTCAGTCCACTGGCAACTTGCATTCACATGTGGCAAAGCGCTGGATGTGTCCAAGACATTAAGATCATACAGTTTCATGAACATCAGCTGTACAAAACACTGGTGTCACTACAGAGGATCCACAAAGGAGAATGGTTGTTTTTCAGCTGGAATGATTTTCCATTTCCCTGGACAACAACAGGCCACCCAATATACACACACAGAAGCCACTATGATGCGTGGTACAGCCACTAAAATGCATAAACAGTCTATCACACATGGTTACCTTTGCCCAGCTAAAGGTGCACAGAGACAGAAGGGAACATAGGAGACCACTGTAGCGAATACAACCTGGTAATTGACTATTTTTTAAGGAGACATAGGTATCATGCTCTAAGAATTATAGGAGAAGTTGCACTAATTTTAAATTTAAAAAATAAAAGAAAAAAACACCTCCCTCTTATTTTAAATGCATCATTTTTAATGCCTAGAGAACATTCTGTCCTCCAACAACATATTTGTTCCTCTTGGTCTTGAGGCAAAATCAATCAGTAAAATTTGTCTTCCCTTAAGTTTTGTTGATGGTAATGACCACTGTCACTATTTTTATACTTCTTGAGTCTTAGTAATTTTCAGCATTTCATCAAGGTTTCAAGTCCGAAGAACATAAGGTCAAGTATTTTGCAGGATACTGATTTGTAAACAGAGTGACTGAATCTAGAAGAGGACACAGGACATTTGCTGTGCTTTATGTAGTAGTGTCTAGGAAATAGAAAGAAGTGACCATGAACCATAGGGAACTGATTGGAAAAGTTCCTTGGGAAGAAGCTGTGGAGGGAAGAGGGGCCCAAGAAAGCTGTCAAGTATTCAAGGACCTTCTCCTCCAAGCTCAGGAGCGATGCACCCCAATGAAGAGGAAGGCGGCTAAAGGCATCCAGAGGCCTGTGTGGATGAAGAAGCAGCTCCTAGACAAAGTGAGGAAAAAAAAAAAAGCAGCCTACAGTGGGTAGAAGCAGGGACAGGGAGCCTGGGAGATTACAGGGAAGTTGTCCGATAAGTGAGAGGATCAGGTTAGGAAAGCCAAAGCCCTGACAGAATTAAACCTGGCCAGGGACATCAAGGCCAACAAGAAGGGTTTCTGTAGGTACATAGGGGATAAAAGGAAGATCAGGGAAAATGTGGGCCCTCTGAGGAAGGAAAGGGGAGAGCTGGTTTCCCAGGATATGGAGAAGGCTGAAGTGCACAATGCTTTTTTTTGCCTCGGTCTTCACTGGCAAGGGCAAAAGCCATACCCCTGAGTCACAGAAAGCAAGGGCAGAGATTGGGAGAATGGAGAGCTGCCCATGGTCAGTGAGGATCAGGTTCGGGAACACCTGAGGAACCTGAAGGTGCACAGATCCATGGGACCTGATGGAATACATCCGCGGGTCCTGAAAGAACTGGTGGATAGGGTTGTGAAACCTCTGTCGTCATATTCAAAAAGTCATGGCGG
>NW_010266119.1:0-47146 GCF_000690775.1 Eurypyga helias
GCTGAGGCGCAGCCCGAGCCCTGTGGGGGCCTCTTCAGGAGGCGTCTTTCCCGTGGGTGCCCAGCGAAGCCGGAGGTAAACTCTTCTTCCCAGCAATTAAGTGAATGTTCCGAAAGAATTAATTAATCTTAGAATGAATTAACGTAGCCCCAGTGGTGCTAGTGAGGCTGGGGGTGGTCCCCTTTCTCCCACGGCAGCCCCACGAGAGGGAGAGGCATGGGCCTCTGGCAAGGACAAAAATGTCTTCCTTCTGAGGCCTGGTCCAGTGCACCACCCGAGTTTTGCAATACATGCTTAAGTTTTCTATTTCTTTTAAATACACACCTATAAAACAGTGCCCCGGTCATCTTTCCTCTGTGAAATGGCTCATGAGGCCTTTCAGAGAGGGTTGGGGAAGGCTGAGGTAAGCTGTAAATCTTTGTGGACCATAAATTGTCTAGAGATTGTGAGATTAAAGTATGCTCGTTGGAATATCATTCTGATAATGTAATACCAGCACTATCTCGAAGGACTTTATGGGAATTCCATAATCTGGGGTATTTAAAACTCAGACGCAGTGCTAAGTATTGAGTGCATGAGGCGTAATCAACATCGTTACACATTGGACATCCTTCCCTTGGTCTCTGTCTCTCCGTTTCCCCCGCTTTATAACAGCAATAAAATCGTGGCAGGCATGCAACCAGAATTGGACTTGGAACAGAACCCTAGATGTTGGACTCTGGTGCGGGTGGAGGTTGTTATCAGGTTTCGAGGGCTGTAAAAATGTTTTCATTCAAGCACGTGGAGGTGTTTATACCTTTAGAAGTACAGCTTACCTTCTGGGGAAAAAAAGTGGGCACTTAGAATGTTACCTTGAATACAGCTAAAATGCTGGGTGGAGGGGGTTTTTATGAGACTTCATATTCCCTGGTAAAGTCTGCAGACTTCTGGTGTTTGTAATTAATCACCTTTCTGTCGTAATCTGATTTATAATGTTATCCTGTAGGCATAGTGAATTATTTTGGCCCCAAGTCTACAATTGATCCCACTAAGAAGTGTTTGCTCATACAATGTGATCTCAAATGTGATGTAGCTGCTTGCCTGAGCATGGCATGAAGAATCACGCTGTTTATTCCCAAATTCTTTGTCTGAAGACGTTTCACAACTCCAGAAACAGACTGCCTGGTTACTACTGCTTTTGTGTTACTATATGCTAATGTGCTAAAAGGGTGTTCCTCCCAACCAGGCTGGCATTCAGATCTGAGGGAGCATGTACCCAAAGGAAGATGTAGAGAAGGACTTCTCCTTCCCTGACTCCTGCAAAAAAAATAGCAGGGAGTACGTTATTCCCATCAGGGGCAAAGCGTTTGTCGCATTTCCTCTGGGAGCTCACCTAGGACTCGGCGTGTTTGTTTCCGGTTGGCAGGCTAAGTTCAGTCATAGTAAATGGCAGTGGAGGTATTAATGACATATGCATATCAGAAGGAAATGATATGGTTAATTAATGTAGGCAGAATAGTTTAAAAATGTTATGATACTTAACATAGCGTGGGGATGCTCCACATCTCAAAAGATACATTTCTAAAGGTCTTTTTACTTTATAACCAGATGTAAATATTTTAATGGTCTACTGAACTTCATATTCTCTTGTGTTGTTCTTGACCTTTGATATTTGTTGGTGTTCTTCATGTATATACAATTTTTAGAGTTTTACGTAATTTTTCCAAGTTTTTAATGCTGTAGACTATTAAAAAAAAAGGAAAACAAAGATTGAAATTAACAATACAATTGTGAAGTAGTGGGGAAAAACCAGAAAACAAGTAAAAGCGGTTTTTAAAGAATACCTAAGTGGGAAATGAAGCTAGCAAGGAAGAATACTTAATTTGGGGTAATGGTCGCTTCTATTAATTAATCTATGTACAGATTAAAATAAAAATGGCCATAAATAGTTGAGACAATTAGCATAGGAAAAAATGTTAACAGATGGAAAATAGCAGGACTGACCTTTGGTTTAAAGTAAAAGAATTAACAATGCTTTCTTCAAATTTCTGCAATGAGCGTTAGAGTAAGAGTTTACAGAACCATTCGGAGATTAGGTTGTGTGTTTATTGAGGAAAAAAAACACCCAACCTGTTTTATTCTTGAAATTAGATGCTAGTATAAAAACAGTAATGTGGAAAATAATTCTTATATCTTTATTCATGGTTTCATTTGTCACCATAGTGTTGTATTATTTTTCCCAAATCTTGAGAATATTACAAGTGTATACAGCATTTGGAAGCATTTTCTGTATTTTCCTTCTGTTGTGGTGTTAGAAATATTCTATGTGTCGATCATAATAATTAATAGAATTGCTCTGTTCTAGTTTAGTGTTGTGTTTTACTGTATGACTGAAAAACTTGAAACTTGACAGGCAAATACAGTTCTTATTTTAGAAGTATCCAGTCCTTTGCTATAAATAACAACTTTTCAAATTCACTTAGAAAAAAGTCTACTTGAGCTTGTACTACAAATGCAAATATTTTGTTCTGTTAACACAACGTAAGATCAAAAATCCTTTATTAAGATTGGTGTTACTTTACTGACTTAGCTGGAATTCATCCTGATGTGTGCAGACAATATGGATTTGGAACGCTGAATGAGATTTCCTTTTTGCAAGTTACTTAAGGATGTTCTTACATTTAAGCATGTGTGCAGTAGTTATCTAGTGACACAGCAAAGTGTTTTGTCTGAATACTTCTTTATGCTCTGTTGCCTGCGTACTACTGTAAGCATTTATAATAAACATACTAATATGAGATCTATTTATTTGGAAGTTTCTGTTTTATCGTGTTCATCAACAGCACTGAATTTTGGGTACAGCAGTGTTTGAGTACTCAGGTTTGTGTATTTTGGAATTGTTTCTTTGAGACTCCAAAGAGTATTTGCTCACTGCTCTGGGGAAGAGTTCAGAGCAGGAGTCTAGCTGCGATCGTTAATCATATATGTTCTCTGAACTGATTGGAACTAAAATTAATCTGATTACTTTTTTTGGTGCTTACGTCTAACATACACGTTTTATTGGGCAGAAAAGACCAAGAAGGAAATATTCCTACTTTGGTGGTGAAGCCGTCCTGTCGTATAATTGTGTCTGTTGCCCCTCTTTTTACTGCATCTCAAGAATAATTCACGGCAGAGGGAAGCTGGCAGGTGAGCAGCTTACCTGCTCCAGTCCCCCGTCAGAGTGGGGCTAATTTCAGCATTAGGTTGCTCAGGCTTCGTCCAGTTCAATTTTAAGTCTCCAGAAAGCAAAAGTTGAGGAGGAGAACTGAAACAGTTCTATTGGAAACAACCTGTAACTTAGCGTGTAAAATCCTCTACGGTGTTATAGGGGGCAGTATTTGGGATGTTTTATGTGCTGTTATCCCTTGAAGTATGCTACCCATCCGAGTTGCCTATCCTTAACAGACAATCCTACACGTTGTAACTGGAGCTTTGATATTTAACGGTAACACGTTGCCTATTGAGAAAACAAATCTCTCCTTCCTCACGACCTGCCATTCACCCTCACAATATGCTTTCCTGATGTCAGACAGAAGTATTTGTAGGCCTGTAATTGTGCGTAGTCTCCACCAGACCCCCTTCATCCTGTCAGTTTAAAAGAGACGACCAGGCCTTCAGCGCCCCTGATCTAGGCCTTGCCATGGTTAAGGTGCTCTCAGAGCACACTGCTAACAGGGGAGCCAGGCACAGGGACTGGCTTGGAGCTGAATCCCTCTGCATCAGGACCTGTCCTCCCGCACGGATTTCTGCGAAGCTCGTGCTCTGCGCCCAGGGCTGGCAGTTGATTCCATGTTGGCCAAAGGCAGCATTGCATAGATTTGCTGGCAAAACAGCTGTCAAGAGACTAACTCAAAACAAGTGCGTCTATTTATTCCGTGCAGAAGGCCAGTTCTCCTTTGTAGCATTTAAGCTTTGGAACATGAGTAGCAACAGTAAAAATTTTCCCACGCATTGTCAGCTTTATAGAATGGAAATTGTAATGAGAAAATGGTGTCGTTGATATATCTTTTGAAAAAGTACATACAGAAATATTCCTTTGAGTAAATATATGTATTTCTTTAAAATCAGTAATATTTTGCTGTATAATTGTTTTCTGTAAGTGTCCTATTTGCATGTCAGTGTCATATTCAAATATTCTTTGGAAGTCATTTAAGTATGCTGTAATGACTCATTAATATCAGCTCATCATTAGATCTTTAACATGTGTTTTAAATAGCTTAATATGACTGTAACTAATTACATAAATTGCGGCTAAGCAGCAATCGCATATGCATGATATAGCCAGCTGTGGCCTATTTCGTTCCCTGTGGTCATTAGCAGACGTTTAACTCAATTACGACAAAAAAATACGTGCACGGTGCGTTATTTAGGGACATCAAACAACATTCAGGGTTAGAATAAGATTTTTTGATTGGGAAATCAAAGTGGCTCTATCAGCTTGTTTTTCTGATTTTTATATATATTTTTTTTTTTTTTCCCCTGTGTTGATGTTTGAAGGAATTTTTCAAGCATTTTAATCCCCTTCAAGCTGACAGTGCAAAAGCACACCAAAACTGACACAAAGTGCCATTCGAAAGAAATATATAGAACTTCTGAAGGCTTACTGAACCTTTTGGTCTGATTCAGCTCTGGTCAGTTAAATGGATTTACTTCATTTTTAAATGGATGTAAGCAAGCACAACATAATTTTGTTTCCTGCTGTTAATTGTCCTGAGCTGGTAACAAAATTGTGGTTTATTTTTTGAGACTGGAAAGAATGTATGGTACAGAAGAATGCTTTTTAAAAATTTTTTTGACATTGCCTAGGATTAGGCAAAATCTAGCATTCAGGGAATGTAAGAGGCAGTACTGCCTATCCTAATCTTTTTCTGCTGCTAATTGCAATATTTAATTAAAACCTGTTACACCCACACATTTTGTGACTGCTCATTTCTTGCTGAAAGTAGACGTGCTTACTTTAATTCATCGGCTGCATCCACTAGATGGCAAGCAAGCCATGCATGATGGAACAAAATAAAACTTGCATAATCTTTATGCTCAAGGCTTTCTTGAAGTGCTTTACCATGTAACAGAATAGATATTAGTGGTAAGCAAATGCAACAGCCTTTATATTGCTCATACACAGCCTCGGAATTTTTTCTCAAGAGTGTAAGTGCTGTTTAGATGTTCATGTTATTAAAATCTCAGTATGCCTTGGGATCTGTAACTTTATGTTGGAAGTCAGCACTAGTAGCACGCGAACATCCTGGTGAGACTCTTGTTGTGAACTCCTAATCCATTTGGGTTCCAGTGTTTTATGATGTGACTCATGCCAAAACCAAAGTATTTTGAAGAACTATATATTATTCTCCCTTTTGTAATTTGTTAACTGGAGATTAACTAACAACAAGTGTACTCTGTTCCAGATGGATAAACTGGTTTTGCCTGAGGCTGAGTGTGGAGTTCTGTAGCCAAACAAAGCATCTGCACACTGCTGATCTTTGTAGTATCAATAGATTGCCTGTTACAACCAGAGTAAGAGCTGTCCATGTTTGTGATGAGGTAGAACGTAGGAGCCTCAACTGGGGTGTGATACTATTGCTGGGCTGGGAACTAAACATGCACCAGGTGTAAAGTAGCATTTCTGTGGGTGTTTTCAAAGAACTCGAAGCCTGATGCTGTCCTTACCTCTTCCTATTCACAGCTAGAAAAAGATAGAATAAGTATGGTATAATACTGGTAATTCGATTGCACTTTAGAAATGGCAAAAATCCTAAAAGTGCGTTTTCGTATTAAAGAGAAACTTGTAGCTCATTAAGCCCTCCCTCTCTTTTATGCAGCCTTACTGTAATGGGGAATTACTAGAAAAAATGTTCAGGGGAGGTTGTATTACTGTTAAACGATTCAAAGAAGATACCGTTCCATTCTTGCTGTAACTTCCCATTTTGCTGTGAACATTTTTTAGAAGCTGTACTGATACCAAAAGAGTAATAATTTTTTTTTTTTTGGTAATAAAAATATGATGATTCTCAAACCATACATGGATGTTTTTGGATTGCACCAAACTGAAGTTTCTTTGTATGGACTCCTTATGAGTCTGCCTTCTCCTCTTATGTTCAGTTGCTGTTCCAGGAAGCTGCTGAAGTAGAATATAACCCTGCTGTGCTTGCCCACTCATGTTTCTAGACACCCACTGGCTAGTGGCAGTACTAGCAATGCTTTCTAGGATATGTATGGGCAGTGATGGTTGATGCTCAACAACGCAAATCTTGGGAGCAATCTGCGCAGCCTGTGATGGATATTTATAACCATGCCTGTCACAAGCGTGTGTTCAGCCTGACGGTGTGCGCTGAGTGTGTCTCCGTAGCTGACTCCCAGCCCCCTGCGCTGCTGGAGGGTAGGAGGTAGAGAAACGTGGCGCAAAGCTGAGCCTGGGAGGAAGGAGGAGGGAGGTGGGGAGAGGTTTTTAAGATCTAGGCTTATCTCATTATCCTACTCTGATATGATTGATAGCTAAATTTATTTTTTCCCCAAGTCAAGTCTGTTTTGCCCATGACCACAACTGGTGAGTGATCTCTCCCTCTCCTTGTCTCGATTTATGAGCCTTCCCGTATATTTTCTCCTCTCCATGTCACCATGGGGAGGAGTGAGCGAGTGGCCGCAGGGTGCTGAATTGCCCGTTGGGCCTAAACATGACAGATGAAGCGGATGATTAATCTGGTTGTCTGAAAGGTGGTAGCTCCAAGGTCGAACTACCTCACTTCCAGTCACACTGAGATTGGGAAGATAGCGTGGTTAGGGTGATTATGGGTGGCTTTCCAGCTCCTGATTAACTGTCTTCATTGAAGTCAGTGCAGTTTCTATGGATTTGTTGAGAGACTTTGGCTTGACGTTCATCATTTCTGCTCAGCTCTCTCATTTGAAAATAGAACGTGTGGGCTATATCACAAAGAGTGATTCCTTGTCTCAAGGCAAAGTGGTGTGGAATGGCTCAAATCCACCTGGTTCTTCGTCATTTGCTCTAGGGCATACTGACTGCATCCATGCTGGCCAATGCTTGGCTGGGGTCACCCCTGGACTCCACTCGTGGGGCTGTAAGCCCTTAACCATTCCTTTGGTTTCTGTTTTTCAGTTGAAAGTGTCTGAACTAATCTGTGGGCTGTGTTGTAGCTTGCCTGAATAACATTTGCATGGAATGATACTGCAGGTATATGGTGCGTGCCCTGGGGCTTGGCACAAGGGGTGTGAGAGTCTGAAGGTGGATTGAGCTCCACAGCATTACAGCAGTGTGCTGAGCGCAGGCTGCTAAATCCAATGTTGTTGTACATGTTTGGCCTTTAAGGTGGGTCCTTGCAATGAGCCTCTCTCAGGGTGCAGCTCAGATTTCATCTTAAAGGTAAGGTAGCAGCCGAAGAAATCCTGCATGTCAAGTAACGCGTGTTATGGAGATGATAGAGGGGATTGGGATCTAGCAGTGAGCTAAGGAGCTTATTTGTCATCCTCACCTGACATGCGAGGAGAAGACAGCATTTGGCTTCTGATAACTGTGCAGTGGGCGACTGACTTTCAGTAGGGTTTCAAGGCATAATTCTTCCATAACGTGAAGCCAGGGAATTATTATAGATAACTAATTAGGTAAGAATTGATTGGGTTGTGACACAGTGTATATATTGTGGCTGCTCAGTTGTATGGCTCCTGAGGAAGAAGCATTTTACTATTTCTTTTGTTCTTTACACATAAGGACTATAGCTTCAAGGATTCCTGGGAATCTGTTAGAACTACCTGTCTTGGAACCAGATAACCCTGCATCTGGATGCATATTACTGCTGCTCCATCCTAGAATTCACTGAATCAAATATTGAGATTCTTATTAACTTTAGGAGTTTCTAAATTGATATGTTACATTTTGAAGCTCTTTTTCATATAGAAAGCCTGTACAATACTGTGTGTCCAAACTGGAAAAGAAGGCATGTAGTAGACCTTTTGACCAATCTTGTCCATGAGATTTGTGTCTTTCTGTTAAATTTAGAACAAAATTTTGGTTGAATTAGAATCTATGGAAGTTTTTATTATTTCACTGTAGCCCAGCTTTCATTTTTATACTTTTGATTTGTGTTAAATTTTGAGTAACATGAACTTTAAGAGAGAAAGCAGTTCCTCAGAAACTCTTACACTGATAGGATTTGTGCTACATAATTTGATATTATTTCCTCCCTCTTTGACTCTTAAAATACCAGGAGATGTGTTGCTCCTGCCACATTTTTACTGCCTGCCCTTCATCAGTCAGTTGGTTATGCTGTGCATGGAGATGGAATTGCTTTGCAAAGCTGTTTTTCATTAGTATTAGTATTTCAAGGAATATACATACTTTGCAGCTAAAGCCTTATATAAAGTTTTATCCCTCTGCCCACATTGTTACTATTGTAATACTGCTTAGCAACTAAAAGTAAATCAAGAGAACAACAATGAAAAAACCCTCAACCCCCCTCTTTACAGTAAAGAGAAGGGCCTAGACTGCAAAATTAAGATTTCAATTTGGATCTGACATTGGTTTTATACTTTTAAGTGTGGAAAGTTGTCAGAGTGACCTGGTTCTGCTTTTGGGTCTTACAGACCAAGACACAGGTGGGAACAAAAGTATTACCTTACATAGTAATGAATTAATAAAAGACAATTATGATTGTCCCTTTTTTGTGAAATACCCAGAGATGATGGAATATTTTGCTGGGAGCTTGTTCCAGGTCAGTATCCTAAGTCCTCTTTCTCCTCCAGTTGACAGAACGTGTGGCTCATTTATCTCCTATAATTTCTGAATCCTTAAAAATCCACACTGTGAAAGTCCTATACCTCTAGTCCATTTAAATTGTCAGCTTCATGGCTAATGCTTCAAGTAACACTTCAAATATTGAGCTGTTTTGTTGATTTTTCTGGACATTTCTAAGGGATGAGATCATGTGTAGGATTAATACTGCTGGTGAAGATACAAGACAGGCTGGATGAGGCTTGGAGTGACCTGGTCTAGTGGAAGGTGTCCCTGCCCATGGCACGGGGGTTGGAACTAGATGATCTTTAAAGTCCCTTCCAACCCAAACCAGTCTGTGATTCTAGAATACTGTGAATACAAGTAGTACTTCTTCATCAGTGCAGGGGAAATGTACAGGGAGGGTACCTACAACCTCTTTTCCCCAAATTTTATTACATAAGCGTGTAGCTTTTCAGCAGCAGAGCCACTTTACTGCGAGAGCTGTGGGGAGTGTGACCAGTTTAGGTCTGTCTGTATCCCATGGATGGCTCTTTAGGCTAAAAAGGATATTGCAAATGATAAAGGTAAGGTAAGAGCTGTAACAGTGCAATCAACATCAACATTGCAAGGACTGCTAAGGGGAGGGCTGAAATCTGTGCTTATTATGGTTGACTATGTATTCATAATGGAATAATGTTTATAAAAAGAATAAAAACGTCCTTGACAGTCAAGGACCAAAATCTATACTTATGGAAAACAAAAAGGTGAAAGATAGGCAGCATTGTCGCCAACGGATAAGGAGATCTTGAACACCTTCATTAGCAGCAACAATGAAACTTATTACTGGAATAACTGAAGGCAAGGAGGGAAAATAGGATAGTTAATTTCTTTGGATTTTCTTTAATTGTGGGGAATTTTCCAGGACTTCAAGAGAACTATGGCAACTGCCTAGCAACACGTCAGGAATGACGTCAAAGTGACCAAGTCAAACAGGCTGTGTAATTGGGAATTTGAAATCACGCATTGCTTACATTGATGGATAACATTTTAGAGAAATGAACATTTTGTTATGGTGATTCACCAGCTAGCAGCTGGATATTTTTCCCAAAATATTCAGAAATATTCAGCTTGCTAAGTGCAGCCAACAGTTTGTGCTGTTTGGCTAATGTTAATGGGTTAAGGTAAAAATGTGCAATATTTTGTTAGCTCTTAATTTCTAGACAATGTGGGCCAAAATCACATCTCTTGTTCAGCAGCAGCACAGAAGTAGCTGAAAAGGCAGACAAAGTGGCTAGGTAGGAATTCCACTTACGTATGTGGAATCCTGTGATAACAACCACAGCAGCTTAATGTAAACTTTTCTCTAGTGTCCAATCTGTTAAAATTTCTGAGCAAAACAAATTGGAAATTTGTTTCCGCTTCTGAGTTAGTCTCGGCTGTCAGCACAGTCCACCAGGCAAGTGGGTAGCAGCATATGAATTAGGGCACCACTGTAGCTTGAATTCTGTTTGATGTTAATGCTGGTCTGACTCACGCTGTGATCTAGATTTTACCACAGCTGCCCTGCAGTTTGAGGTCTGAAGATCCAGCTCCCCGGCTGCCACCCAGCCCGTAGTCTCAGATGCAGCTGGGATCAGGTACATGTCAAATTCTGAGCTCCCTCTTTGCCAATTTTGAGTCAGTCTCTTGCTCTATTTCTTTAATTTTCAGTTTCTCCCACCCCACCTACAGGTACTATTTACTAATATAATAAAAAGAAAATATTGCATTAAATAAACCACATACACACAGACTATCGGAAGTCCTGTTCCCCTTTTTCAGATCTCTAACATTATGCTCCCTTTCTCCTTGCTTTTCCTGCTCATTTAATGGCTCGTTCCCAGCTTAATTTTGAGTTTGCGAGGTTATGTATTGGAGAAGAGTCACTTATTAGTTTATTTATCTGCAGGGAATTGTTAGTGAAGTTTCATGTTTATGCCCTTTCACTCTTTCTACTGATCCATTCCCTCCTGTTTTCCATGATTTTAGTGACCACGTAGAAATACAATGTGCCTTAAATAGCTTAAATTCATTAGAACATGATTATCATGAAGCAAGAGGGATAGCAGATACCTTTAAAATGAGAATGTAACATAGATAGGTACCTCTTTATTCTTTATGAAAGTGTGAAAATTTAAGTTACATTTTTATTAAGTTAATGCACCCCGGTCCCCAGCACGATTGTGTACCTGCTGTGCATACAAGTGATGTGAAATAAGCCGGAAGCGGCATCCTTCCCACTCTTCCTCCTGCTTTTATTGATTTAAGTGAGGCTTTTGGGTATCTGATCCTATCCTGATGCCTGAAGATTTATTCGTATGACTCCCCATGCATCAGCATGATATTGTACCACTTGTTCTCTAGAGAAAATAATGAAGTGAATTACTAATGCACAAAATGCTTTAGTTAAATGCTCAAGTTAAAATGCTTATATATTCCATTTGATGCAGTTATATATAACTTGATGGAATGTAATAAGTGCAGTATCCTCTTAGTCAGAATGCCTTGTGTGGTATCCTCTTAGTCAGAATGCTTTGGCTTTCATCTCCACTAAATGGAATACTAATTAACCCTTGATTCCAATTTTCTCAAGGTTACTGTGTTGTTACATTCTTAAACAAGACCAGAAGGTGAAAAAGGACTAACCTGTATATAAATTAAAAGTAATCATCAGAGGTCAATGCAATAGTGCCAGTACTATGTATAAATGTAGACT
The DNA here is from genome assembly GCF_000690775.1 of Eurypyga helias. Taxonomy (NCBI): domain Eukaryota; kingdom Metazoa; phylum Chordata; class Aves; order Eurypygiformes; family Eurypygidae; genus Eurypyga; species Eurypyga helias. The sequence goes on from NW_010266119.1 coordinate 11,499, forward strand.
TTTGGATTGCAGTTATAAATACTGTGCTGTCACACGGGGTTTCTAAAATGAGACGGGAACTTAATGTATCGACTGACTTGGAGCAGAAGTTGCTCCTGGGGAAAGTAAGTTAGTTCAGCTTAAGCGCAGTTATTGCAAAGAAAGTAAGAATAATAACCAAATACAACCAGTGATGAAGCAACTGATAGAATTCAGTCTTCCGTTGAAGGAAGTGGCGTGAAAATGCAATTCCAGAAGAGCGGCCTGTAACACCAACTGCTGGATAGACATGAGGTTCCCAGTATCCTGGCTAAGAACGCCACCAAACAGCTACCAATTGTGTAAGCTCCTGATACCTGGAACACTTAATTCTGTTCCTGAGTGCTTGCTTTTGTTTGTTTTGCTAGAAAGGCTGATTAATTGACATCAAAATTTTCCATAAGCGATGGTTTAATTTTTTGGAGGAAAAAAATTAATTTTTTTAGTCCTGAAGTTGCTTAGATGTCATCTAATACAGTGAAATAGTAGCTTTTTGTTTGGATTTCTCCATATTGTTTAAAATAAGGTAAAAATATGAAATAAATATTTTGAAACATTTTATGTTACTTCAAATTTTTTTTCTGGATACAATTCTGTTCAGCTAGGAACAGAACTGTCAGTTCCTGATCTTTATTTTTTTCCCACTTAGTTTTTTGTCTTTTTGTCTTGCTTCACTATGGAAACAGGCATTTTAACCCCTCAAATCTGTAGTGAAAATACAGCTGAAATTCTACTTTTCAATGCAAAACATGTATGTGTGTTTGTGTATTGTGATGATACTCAGATACCTCATCACTGTGCACAAAATTCCACTTCCAGGACCATATCCTAATGTTCATCCATCTTTGTGATTCCTGCTATATCGCTTTCTCTCTGTACTTAGACATTTATGTAACAACTGTCTTGTACTGGAAATGGCACACGGGCTGTGTATGAGAGAGGGACACGAAGAGGAAGAGGAAAAGATTGTCCGGCAGAGTGGTGTGTGCGCGGATTTCATGGTGCAGGTGGCCACTTCCCTGGCAGTGTTCATTCAGCACTAAGCGTTTGGTTCCGTTTTTGCCAATTTCATGAACTGAATTAGGAAGTGCGAAACTCATCGTTTACAGTTAACTTTTCTTTGGGGCCTGGCAAGAAAAGTCAACATGTACTGGCTCTGTTTCTGCTTGCTGGGAAGGAACGAAGATCCTCAAAGCTGCTGATCTGTTGGCAGCACTGACTTCCTGTGGTGATCATAAAGCCCCGTGGGCTTCAGAAGTAACCTCTGCCAAAGCTAACAGTGCTGGCATTCACTCCAGCATCATACAGTTTTATGCTTTGGCTTAGGCAGGAAAATGAAAACTAGATTAAGCTCTAGTATGTCGTTGATTCACACTTCCTCTTTACCTAGTCTCCATTTAACAGAGATTTTGAACAGATTCTGTGCTACGACAGTTTCACAGCTCAAATCAATTTAGCAGATATACACAAAGTGTGAGAAACTAATAAGTTTTGTTCATCCTTTAAGTAGCTTTTGCGTCATTCTGTCTGTCCCTCTCCCTAATACTTTTCTCACCTTGATGCAAATGATGGTCTTTAGGTCAGAGAAAACTAATGCTAATTAACATTTCTGGTCATGGAGAGATGTGCAAATGTAAGAAGGAAATTGATATGCCAGTGTTGATCTAAAATGTAGAAAATGCATTATTAGTAAGGTATCTTTTATCTGAATAAAAAAGAGAACCTTTGATTTTGATCTAGAAATGAGATGGGTAGACCTTCTAGCACCTGGAATTGCAGTTTAAAAGTAGTATGCAGCTTGGGTATGTGTAAAATAGGAATATTATTTATGTGAGATGTACTAGTATTTTTGGACTATAAATAGAAAGCATTGAAAAATATTGCAGTATAACAAAAATACATTGTGATAATGTATATACATTATTTCTTGTTGTTTGCCAAAGCTGACAATTCACTGTTTGTTTAACTAGGAGTTCCTTAATCTCTGAACCCCCTTATTTTTCTGCAGTGCTCACTTCTGTGGTTGTACATGTAGTGAAGTCCACTTTGCATGGAAGCAAGTCTAAAGTCAGAGGCAGATTGTTGTGAACATAGGAGTAAGGTATAGCTCCTATTCGTGGTCACCCAGAGCCTTTCTTCAGGATGCTGCTTTGTCATGTGGCTTTGTCCAGGATGTAGAATTTACCTGCTGTACTCTCTCCATCAGTGGTGCTGGTGTGCACATTCCCAGTGTTGTGACAGAGAGCAGGAGGAAGGAGCCCAGGCCTACACCCAATCAGAAGGCCACATTGACTGTAACCTGCCTACATTTCTTGTTCTTATTTTCAGTCTCTCTATTACAAAGTTAAGTATAAATATTTGTGTAAGTATAAATACATGTGTAAATGTTGGCATGATGTAGATTAAAACATGTAGGTGGCATTTGAGGGTGGCATAGCGTCTTGTACAGTGCAAGAAAATAACAGAGTAAATATCTACCGAGTGGTTTATTTCTAGAAGATACTTTATTGTGATGGTTTGATCCCACCTGAGTCGCAGTGCCATACTCTTTACCACTGGTTTGCTCAAGGTGGCTTCCTGCTCAGAGCTTTACCTGGGTTTTTTGGAAGTGACTAGGCACTGGAACTTAGGTGTTGCTTCATCTACCGGAGTATACTAGCTATAATGATATAGTATCTTTTATTTCTTTGGGAACAGCTGCTGCTTTTTCCTGCACTATATCCCATCCACATATTAAACCTCTTCTTCACATGCTTTTCAGCTGTTGTATGGTTGGCCTTCTAGGTGGTGTAAATTCAGGGGAGTTTGGTGTGGGAGAGGTTTGCAAAATGAAGCTGTAAATTGTTGGGAAGTGTTTAAACTGAGAACAGTGTTGCAGGTTTCCTATGGAGATTTAAGTCTGATTAACTTACAGAATGGAAATACGTTTTTCAATTTATATTCAAATAATGTTAATTATTATTTTTTTATTACGGATTTTTAAGAACTCCAAGGGGAACATTTATCTCCAGATATCTGTCTTCTTTACAATAACCCCAAGCATTGCCATTGACCTTGAGTATTATCAGGAAAGGAGAGCAGAGGAGGCAAACCATGCGATTTTAGCCCCCATTTACTGGCCGTCTTTCAGTATGCCAAATGTCACAACTTTCACTAACTTTGAGGAACTCTAGTCCTCAAATGATATGAAATCTAGATATGACATTTATTTTGAATGTGTTATAAGATGACAGTTAATGTATTTCAGAGCATCAGGAATATAATGTCAGAGCCAAAAATTATTCTAACCTGAGTAAATTTAGCTATAGTGTAGGCTTTCCTGTCTAAACTTGTGATCTTAAAACTTTACAAGGCCTCAATTTTAGGACACCTGAAGTTGCAGTTCTTTTGGTCAGAAGTGGACCACTGTCCATGAAGACTCCTTGAGATTCATTATTACTGAACATAACATGGGATGAACTAGATCATAACATTCCAATAATTCATGAAGTCAGCGGTGAGTGGAGAGCTTTTGAATCTAGACCTTATTATTAGAGCTCTTTCTGTATTTTTGTCTGGTTGCTTAGTGCTTAAACAGTAACTGGTTTACATGAAATACAGAAACAGTCAATACTCTAATTGAGCATAAACGTTTTCTTGTGAGAGATGTCAACTATAGCTTTGAGTCACTTCACCTTGAGGCAGGATGTAAACCTGGGTCTGTGGTATGTGGGGTAAGACCTGTAAAACTGAAAGTGGAATGAGCACAATGTTTCCAACTTTTAGGAATGTAGGTAGCCCTTTTTTCTATTTTCTTTTTTTTTCTTGAAAGAAAACAAGCAGGATTTAGGTGATGGCAATTCTTTGAAAGTATGAGAGGAGTACCTGAGTGTCGATAAGCTCTATACCCATTTTTCGCTGATACCATGCATGTAGTGTCGTGTTCCTGTTGTAAATATGGGTGCAGCTGTAGGATTTTGCAGCTGCCTTATTTAGACAGGGGTTGCACCTATCCTTATGGATCTCCAGGCTTTGTTCTAGACAACTGCTTCAAGTGTTGACTTTGGGCATCTCGGTGCGTAGCATACTGCTGTTCTGCATGCTATTTGGAGGGGTCTAACTTTCCCCCCCCTTTTTTTTTTTTAATAGCACATAGGTCACCCCTGAAGGCTAGCTGTGCTGAGGCTTTGAATCCTTTATTGCATCCTTTCTCCTTTATTGTAGCCCATTTTGTAGAACAGTATCCTTTTATATTTTCTACTTACTTAATCTTAGAATAATGAGTATAGATAGTATTTGTTGTTCTGAAGAATCATTCCTCTAACAGGCTTTTATCGTGTTTAAAGCCAAGTAAATGTGTCTGTCGGGGCTGCCCAGCATGTGTAGGCATCTGTCCAGTGGGATGGAAGAATCTTACCTTTTGAAGCAGGTAATACAGTTGTTCTTTGGGCCAAAACTGGTGCTGAGAGTATACTGTAATTCATTAGAAGTCTGTATTTTGAGTAAGAAATTTTTGTACTCTCTCATTAGAATTCATAGGATAGCTGTGTTCCCGACCCATTTATTTGTATTAATTCAGAAACTCTTCATTATCACTGATGGAAGCAGTGAAGTGATTCTTTACACTCCTGTAGTATCTCTTAACTACAAATGCCGATGTTTTCAATTAAAAACTTTTTTAGGCCTCTCAAGGCCTTTGTGAAGGTAGGAAATTTTAAGCTTATTTTAAGCAACTTATGCAACTTGTACAAAGTTTACTAGAAAGTCAAGAACAAGAAAAGGAATTTGTAAGTTCTTTATTTTTTATAATTTATTCTGTTTATGTGGGAACATCTCTCATGTTTAGTAATGGTTAAAACCTTCATCAAACGGTTACCTAAATCAAAAGAAAATTGTAAGGTATAGATTAGAAGAAGCTGCGTATGTTTTGGGTTGCTATCCTTCTGTACTAACATATTTTTCCTTTATTAACCTGCAATATCTTTGGCTTTCATCAAGCCATCTAATATCTAGCTGAAGAAAATAGCATTTTGCATATGGTGTTACCTACAGTTTGTCTCTGAATTGCTAGTATTTTTATCCTTCTCAAGCAGGTAATATTTAAATAAGATTTTTTCCAGATAAATATAAAACATTCATTGCCTTAATAGTCTGCAAATGAAGTTGGTTTTCATCTTTAAAGCTCTGTAGCAGCATTATTCGGCTCATTAAAGTGTTAACCAATAACCACAGTAGTAACTATAGCAGTGGTATGCTTGTTTCAAAAATGGGCCCAATGGGCATATTTAGTTTTGTGTCTGGATCAAAAGTGGTCACTCGAGGCTGAGCTCAGTCAAGATATGAAGACTTTGCTCATCAAGTCATAGCAGATATGAGAAAAGCATGTTAAAGAGAATAAAAACATTCTTAAAGACATCATAGAAATGTTAGCTGACATTTCATTCAATTGGTTTGACCCAGGAGGATAGTACTTACTCTGCTGGGAGTGAAGCTGAGAAAAGAGAAAGGAGGGGAAAAGTGAATTTAGGCTTCAAATCTATATTGTGATAAATTTCTAGTGGAAGTTTTGGTAGAAATCTTACAGGACTTTTCAGAGTAACAGTTACAGCAAGACCATAACTTTCTATTACCGGTTGTGTCTGTGCCAGAGATTGACGTGTACTCAGGTTTGTAGTCATCCTTTTAGTAGATAGCAATTCATCTTCGAAGAATATAAAGGATTGTTGTTCAGAGCCAGGAAAGGAGTTGAGAAGATCATAAAAGATAACAAAGATGTGTTATGTATGTATTTATGAGTTATATTATATAAAGTAATTCAAAGGACAAATCGGCATAGCTTCTATAAAGTTTAATGATGTCTTTTCAACCGCTACAAATTCTTGAAGATTTAATGAAACATAGAATAAAAGAGAACTGAGAGCTATAATATTTTTAGACATTTGAAAGGTTTTTGCTAAAGCAACTCATACAAAATTATTAAGGAAAATTGGAGGAGCAAAGGAAGGGGAGAAGTTTTGCCAGTCACACAAAATGCAGAAGAGATGGGAAGCGCAAAGAGCAAGATCTTTGACAGCGAAGGTCTAGAAAGTAGTCAAACATTGAGGTTATTTGGGGCTTTGTACACCAACTGATATATTACTATGTTATCTGCCTAGTGTACCGGTGAAAAGCAGAATGTCAATACACGGTAATATAATAAATTTATTTAAATTAGGAAATATTAAAAAAGATTACTCAGAGCTCCAGGAGAATGTAATAGAACTTGGTAATGAGATGTCAGATTAAATTCAATTTAGATGAGTGCATGGGAATTAAAATATAAATCACTTCAGCGTGCGCAGTTCTAAATTAGTCCTTAAGAAAAGAGCATGATAGTATATTGGGTTATTTGAGAAACAATGTTTGATTATGTAAGTAAAGGTTATAGTAAAAAGTGCAATGAAGGCATAGATATTTTGAAATCATACGGGCTGTAGTCTTGCACTTCTTGATTATTGGTCACTGATTATGGTGATTCTATAAAGTGTTGCAGGTGCACGAGCCCGTGCCAAGTTCCAGCGGCTTGGTACAAACATGAGCCTTCCGTTCACAATGGACACTTGGCAAGCTTGTAGATTTCAAAGTAAAGGTCCAGATGTTAGTGTAAATTTTTCATCCTTTCTTCCCCAAAAGGAAAAAAAATTAAAATCCCTACTATACTGACACTGTATTTCAGACATAGACTCAGCTCTTGGGTCCTGGAAGGAGAGGGGGACATCAGAGCTTTCAGTCTGTAGACTTTGAAAGCTAAACAGACAATATTTCACCTCACTGGTAAAAGCTGTAAATGCACAGGTTGTCATAATCTTTGAAACAAAAACCCAGGTTTGTTCTGAAAATGGTATTTATGGTTTTCAATTATGGTAACTAGTTACAATAATAGGCTGTTTCACAGTTCCTGAATCAGCAAAATTTAGATCCAGATGAGGGATGTTGCAGTCACAGGCTGTGAGCAGTGTGGTGAGCAGCCAGAGGGTTTCCTCCTCACTCTGCTGAAGCAGGGTCTCGATGCAAAGTAAGCCCAGAAGGAAAGCATGAATGCAAGCACTTGATTCTGCAATCTCTTTATTTGGGAGTTAGTGGGCAGGGGATTCACTGGTCAAGACGCACAAATAATCCAGCTATCTGGGAGTGCAAGCACCATGTTTTCCTTGCAAGCTGAGTTGCAGTGTGAAAGGGGCTCCTGCTGTACTTGGCTTCTGCAGAGGTGTAGGCAGAGTGACAGCATCTTTATATATCACTTCTGAATCGTAATCAGCTAGGAGTAGGCACTGAAGTGTTTCTGAACCTGAGTTTTGGTGTTCAAAACATGGGTGTTGATTGAATTTCAGTGCTTATATTTATTGAGTATTGCTGGAGGACAGATTTCTGCATTGTATCGGATTTAACCAAGCTTGGGGACACCCTTTCTGTAAAGATGTGCAAATTCCAAAATGGCAAGCTGCATGGGCAAGGTATAGCCTTACAAGCACATGGTAATTCCATAAGCATAATTTTTCACTTTCCATAATGAAAAGAGAGCTGAATTCATATCTCTGCTTAAAAATAACAGCTCTAAACTGAAACCAAGACTGGGAAGTTTCATTCCACCTGATCAAAATCAGTATTTTTCAGTCTTGTTTAATTCTGCTGCTTTCCTGAAACTACTGGAAACTTTACTGCAGATGGTAAGCACAGGATGCCACCTGCAAGATTCAGAGATCTGTGTGTGATAATGAAAATTTAGATGTAATCTTGTGCTGGTTTTGGCTGGGATAGAGTTAATTTTCTTCACAGTAGCTGGTACAGGGCTGTGGTTTGGATTTGTGCTGGAACAGTGCTGATAACACAGGGATGTTTTTGTTGTTGCTGAGCAGTGGTTACACAGGGGCAGGGCCTTTTCTGCTCCTCTCCCCATCCCACCCGCGAGGAGGCTGGGGGACACAAGAAGTTGGGAAGGGACACAGCTGGGACAGCTGACCCCAACTGACCAAAGGGATATTCCACACCATAGGGCATCATGCTCAGTGTATAAATCTGAGGCAAGAATGAAGGGGGGGATGTTGTGAGTGACGGTGTTTGTCTTCCCAAGTCACCATTATGGGTGGTGGAGCCCGGCTTTCCTGGGGATGGCTGGACACCTGCCTGCCCATGGGGAGTGGGGAATTAAGTCCTTTGTTTGCTTTGCTGGTGTGCACGGCTTTTGCTTTACCTATTCAACTGCCTTTATCTCAACCCACGGGTTTTCTCACTTTTACCCTTCTGATTCTCACCCCCATCCCACTGGGGGAGGGGGAGGGCGAGCGGCTGTGTGGTGCTTAGTTGCCGGCTGGATTAAACCACGACAAACCTCTATATTGTGACAGCTCTCAGAGTCTGCAGTAAGAGCTCTTACAACTAGCTAGTTGCGCATTTGAAACTAAGTATTTTCTTAAGTTCTCTACTAGTATATAGTGTAGCTCTGGAGAGCAAAAGAAAATCCAATTTAAAGTCTTGTCTGTGGAATTATCTTATCTTAAAAAAATTATAAAGATGTTTAGACAGTATTTAGCCCTGTGCTTACTCATTTATGATGCCTGTTGCTGCTTGCTACTTTAGATATTTATATGATGAGGAAAGTGTTTTCAAGTGAACCAAAACTCAAGTTTGACTGGACTATAATTTCCCTTGGTTTCAAAAGGAAATTTTTGTGTTATGTATACATAGGCATTATATACATGGTCATTTGCCATTTGGCTCTGTCCAGCTTTAAAAAATATACTTAAAAAGGATCTAGAGTTGCAGAATTGGAAAATTACCATAGCCAAACATAAATAATGCAATGATATGATCTTATTAAAAAAAAAAAAATCAGACAGTTACTTATGTATTCTCTTTGATTTCTTGTTTGCAGTTGTAGGATACAGACATCTAGGTTTTTCCCTACCTATCACTCCTTTATATGGACCTAATTCATGGTAAACCTAAAAATTGCAAAGTATGGAGATTTGATATTATTGCCCATGTTTTGTTAGTCTTTCATATTTAATATATTTAACCTACTAATATCAAGCACAGTCTATGGAAATGAAGCAGAGCTGGTATCACAGTGACAATAGGGAGACAAGCCATGAAAAAGGAAGGTAAAACATCATTACTTTGGGAATTAATGTTATTAAATCTACAGGGATTTATGCAGTAGAAAATCAATTTTTGGTTGTCCTCAGGTCTTTGAAGATACTTCGATCCAAAAACCTCTGTATATTATATTGCCAATGAAAAACTGAGTACTTTCCAAAAGTATTTTCTTTTGGTAGAACCTGCAAATGCAAAACTCCAAGGAAAGAAGAGCTTTCCAATTTGTAAGTGGAATGGGAAGAAGCTATGCTGCTGACCTGATTCATCAATACCTAACATAAGGGAGCAGAGATCATTAATAGAAGCAACAACAGTACTTTCAAACACTATCTTGCAAAAGCAACAGCTCCAAAAGGAAGGAACAGATTTTGATATTTCTACGATGAAAGAAATAATGACCCTTTAAAAAAATACTCACGGAAAATCATACATTCAGAAAGAAACTTCTGTAACAAAACATGTATAGAAATTTGGCTGAGGAGGAATTCCAGTCTTGTGTTTGCAAAATCTAGGACAGGAGCTGTAACTCTTTTCTGGCATGAAGCAAGAATTTAACTGCCAGCTCAGTTTTTCCATCTGATGCATTTTTTGGATAATGCATAATGCTTATGCTGGTAGTGTTTATCATCAAAACACAACGTCCAAGTGTAGTACTGCCAGTCTCAGGCGTTCTGAAGCACGGCGTACCTCCCAAAAATCATAGGATTGGCTTAAAATAAGACATGAGATTTTAAAGTTGTTTGGGGTTATTCTTATTTTAGTCTTTAAAACTGAATTTCACAAAAGAGGTTAGTAACTCTTTGAACAATTGCATGTTGAATTTAGTTTTTGGAGTTTTATGTAAAGGGTAAGCATTTTGGCCTAGTTTACTGCAGAAGTTGCAGAGTTTGGATTTAAATCCAGGGAAAAGGTTTTTTAGAATCTGTATCAAGTTCAGGCTAATCTGTAGACATAACAGATGTTTTTCAGTGTCTTAAGAGTATGTGTGCTGTGAGGCGCATATCTTGTTGAAGAGATAAATATAATATGGTGTATGTCACAAGTTTTGTAGAAACTAATGGCTTTTATCTGTTGATATTTGATTTAGCAGCTGTGATTTTCTACATTTTAAACAACAGAATGTATTTCATCTATACATACAAAATTAGTTCAACTGAATTAGGGAAACAATCCCAGTTAAATGATGATGGGTTTAAAAAGGAAGGCCAAAACATGGTTATGAACTGTCACCACATTGTATTCCAAAACTCCCAGTTCTTTAAGGAGGTATAATAGCACCTTTGACAATGTGGCCCTTAAATCACGCAGCTTTGTGTATACGTTGATTTGCTGCCTACTGAAGAAGTAATAGTCTGCTTGCTGTGTTTGTTGATAATTCTGACATTTTCTCTGTTGCTCTATCAATCCCTTCCTGCTGTGTAGAAGTCTTGGGGAGGACTTCTGCTTTCTTAAACTCTTCAGCAATCTCCGTGTTGTCCTTGCAGTTCATATTCAGTGTGAAATATTCCCTTTCAGTATCCATTTATACTTGGACTCCGGTGAGATTTCTCACCTTGTCAAATGCTTATCACCTGTTAATATGAAAAATTCTGTATTTTGGAGAGAGGACATTGATCACTTGATTTCTGTGTTAATAATAACTGTTCTCAAATCATTACAGATAAAGAGTGTCCCTTTTTTTTATTCCGTTGCTGGCAAGAGAAGTATGCTTAGTCACTGCAGTTAATTTTGGCTATAGTTCCACAGCCTTATAATGACTAAGTTCAGTCTTTATTTTTGGTTGTCTCTAGATATTTGAAAAAATTAGGAACCACTTTTAAAGTGAGGTTTTGATGCCATCTTAAATGACTTTGGTTGACTTTTCACGTAATTTTGATAAAATTAATTGCTTTTGTACTTTGTTTCACCAGTACAGTAAATCTGTCATTCACCCCCGAATAATACATGACCAGCTTGCTCTGCAGCACAGAGGATTAATATAGACTGCTTACTGTTAGGTATTTTAATGCTATCTGGGAACAAAAAGGGTTTCCTCTCTATCTGTTTTCAGAAGCATTAAAACGTTTTACAATTCCAGTCCCTATGCATTGTCTTCAATAACTCTGTGGTAAAATTATGGAAGTAGTAAATCCTTTCTATCTTTAATTGAAATCCTTTGATATCACTCTTCCGAGCAGTCTGCATTTTGCAGTTATTTGCACATATTCAGTAGGAAATGTATTCTCTTGTATTTTCTACAGTCTTTGTCCTTCAACATAGTGAATCTCATGGCCCACAGAGGTTTTCCATGTTGGGTGGTCCCTCTTCATGCCTTTTTTATATGTCGCATAGAGCTTATATTACATCTTCAGATGACAGGGAAATAATTTTTGTGCCTGTTCAAATCATGAGGGTCAAATCAGTCTTACATGTAGTTCCTCTTCTTGCTAACTCTAGTGCCTACCTAGTTCTAGCTCAATGCAAATTAAACCAGCATTACTACTGAAGGCTACAGCCCCACGTTAACTTCTGTTCCGGCCGTGCAGTCCCGCCTTCTCACCTCTGCCGGGCTGGTGGTAGGTACAATGCTCGGGTAGTAAATTGGTGCAGGGAGCAGACTCAGCTCGTCAGTCATAATCTGGCTTGTGGCTGTGTTTCACTGCTGCAGGTACCTGTGTCAGCTCGAGTGGAGCACAGGGGCATGGGGATGGGAGTGAGTACTTGGGCTGGGAGGCGCTGGCTCTTTCCATCAGCACTGAAATCATCCGTGGGTTTGTAAGTGGCCAGTGAGGGGATGTTCTCCAAGGAGGCTGCAGAAGAGGCCAGAGCCTGGTAGAGTGCTTGTGCCAGTGGTTGCACGTTCATCTTCCCAGTGCACTGCTTCCACACACTCCTCCACATACAGAGTCTCTGGTGTGGGCCAAAGCATTGCGTCTTTTGCAGATTCAGGGCTTTTCTGTAGAGAAATATTGCCCGTTCAGTGTGTCTACATGGTTTTCCCTGAGTTTCTGAGGATAACCTTGTGAGGAGGGCTTTTTTAGGTTTAAGAATTGTTCGACATTTGTACCCCTAAAGTTTCTGCCAATGACTGGAGTTGTCTGAAGCATTGGGCTTGAGAAGCTTTTCTTTTGTATTTTGGGGTTTGGGTTTTTTTAATGGCGATAGGGCTGTTGTAATAAGATACGGCATGTGCGTGGTATCTGGCTATGAAGCCATTATGGCACTACAGCGTCGGCAGGGGAGGAATTTCTCTCACTTCGAAGTCTCTGGGGTTTTTTTGGTTTATCTAGGTAGCACAGAAATGTAGCTCTTACTCATAACCCAAAAAATGTGTTATGCCAACATTGTCTATATAGTAATTGTAATTTTGGATGTTGTATAAAAACATGAGCAATAACTCTGCTATTCACATGCTGTTTATTCTTTGCAAGTTTGTTTTCCTGTAAAAAAACCCACACACAAAACCACCCCAAACCCCCCGCTAGAACATTGGAAGGAATAAAGTGTAGTAAAGTAAAGTACTCAGTAAGTGGGATGGATATGACTGCACTGAGAAAAAGATGCCATGTTCATTTGGGAATTACCCTGTTTATATTGCTGTTAAGTCTCTGAACATGTCCATGGTGAAATATAAACTTATATTTGCAGAACTCTGAACAGTGTCTAACTGAGTTTCAGACTTATGTAGTTAATAAAAGAGCCAATTCTCTTCAGACAGCCTTGAATTCTTATTAAATGTATACATTTCATTTTAGGTGGCAGGTTTCTACATACTGGGAGCCTGAGGCTAAAGCAAAAAGAAAAGGGAACTTGTATATGTTTGTAAGTGTAGTGTAGAAAGGAAAATTTCTGTTTCTGCTGCCAGGGCTTCAACTAAGTTGTAAAGTGTTTGGGTTTTTTTTCCCCCTTTAAGACAGGCAGGTAAGAAATACAACTTGAGGAGAACATGATTTTATTTCTGGTGCTCTCCAGTAGCTAATGCACTTTTAACTGGAAGAAGCATTGAAGGGGGAAAGCAATGACTATTTCTTAATAACAAATTTTCTGTGTCCTACACAAAGAGCAATGGAAGTCCACCTGAGATTTTCACTAGAGTTAATGGGGCTAGTTGTAGAAACGGTACTGTAAAGAATGAAAAACAAGGTCTGAGTTAGTAAAGCCTTACAATAGTACTATGTGGTAAGTGCAGAAACTTCTGGGTTCTTTCACAGCTTGAAAACTGAGGCAGAGAAGTCACATGACTCATTTTTTTTGTGTTAGAGTGAGGAATTTTATCCAGAGTATTAATTCTTGACAATGTCTTCCATCCCACTTAGAAAATAGCTTTTTTTAATACTTGGAGGTGGTGAAATCGTTGACATATTTGTGATAAAAGTCCGCATAGACAACATTGTCTTATTTCAAAAGCAGAACTGAATCAAATGAAATAACATAGTAAAAACTGCATTTTTAAGTAGGATGCTCTTTGCAGCACTACCAGCATACATGTAAAACTAGCTAAAATCAGATTTTTTTCTTTAATTTGATTCTGATGGCGTATCACTGAAACGATATTCTCATAAATGAATGAGAATGCCTTTGTCATCCAACTTAATTGCTTCCGCTGCCAGGCAAAGTGGCTCTCTGGATTTCTGCATTGTTTTCTTTTGCCTCATGATGCTTCCTCAAGGAGGCAATCCCGTATAGCAAAAGGTAGGAGGACGCGTGGAAATGGATGTTTTACCTGCTGATGGGGGGTAGAAGTGACAGCAAATTTCACATCAGATAAGTAGTAAAGACTTACATATCACTGGCGCTTCTGTCTAAGGCTGCATGCTTCTTGGTGCCCAACACAACAGTAATTCTCGGAGCAGCTGCTGCTGTGAATAAACACATGTGAGAGTATTTATCTAGAAAGCCAAGCTTAAAAAGTATGTTGGAACCGTATCGCTGACATATGGTACAACAGTTTAAATGAGATGAGCAGAACCATTGTTCTGATACAGACTTCACAGATAACAGTAGCAGAAGAAGTAAAATTCATGAAAGGTGCAGAGCCTTATGGAGTGATTAACAGAGAAACTGGATGTGACAACGCTAGTCAGTCTAAAAAAAAATAACAGCCCACAAGTTAAAACAGTGGAACAGCTTTTCCTTAAAGTGTAATGATGAAGACAAACAGACGAATGTAGGAGGAATAAAATAAATCAGCTGTTAACACCCTCTTTGAAAGTACTTTTAAAAGAGAATAAAATGACTTTTTAGTGTTTTTTAGAAATACTTTAAACTTTTCATCCTTTTAAAGAAGAAATTAAAGTATCTCTTGATTCTGTACGTATTAAAAATGAACTGTTGCCCAATTCTGTGAGCACTTCCACATCATAAAAAGTGTTATGTCAAAACGACAACTGTTAGTTGTGAGAACAGATATCCTTCAAACCTATTTTTAACAAGTGCAGTAAGATGACTTAACTGCCATCAGCTATCACGACTTTGGCCTCCAGTCTAAAATCCATTTCATGCACAGTTCCGGGGTGGAGATGGGCTTCATGCTGGGAAGAGAAAATTAAGAAATTTGGGTCAGAGAGTGTTGCAAGTTTGGTGGTTCTGTGCCAAAACCGGTCTGTAACTTTCTGCCTAGACTTTACAAATCAGCCACAGCATCTGTATTAGGACTTCCAAGCAAAAAAAGAGTGAGCATAAATAGTCCTGATATAAGATGCTCAGAAATGTTAGTTCACCTAAGCAGATGATCCCATAATCTCTTCCAAATCCTAATGGGATGTTTCTGACCTTATCTCCTCCCTGTTTCTACAAAAAACAGTTTTCGTTTTGGTTCTGTTTATGAGTTACAAACCTGATTTCCTGTGTCTTAAGCAATTACAGCAAGATTGAAGTTTTTTAGGTCTGTCTTTCCAGGAAGATACTCTATGCAGTCTTCAAAATCATGATAATGGCACTGAAACCAAGGATGTAGGCTCTAGTTCTGAGGAAGTGCAGAACACATGAAGTAACTGGAGTGGCTCAAAGCAGAACCAAGACTTCCCTGAAGTTCAGAATGGGTACACTGCTAAGGTCTTGTTTGCTTAGCGTGTGATGAGAGTACAGTTTTAGCTTTAAAATAGAAAATACTGTTACATTACATTTTTTGAAATACACCACTGAAAATTGAGTATTGGATGGTAATCTGCTTTTTTGTTCTAGCTCCTAATCTCACAGGCTGATAATTACTTTGCAACAACTCCCAAATCATGAAGGAGGGGAATATTTTTACCTGCCTATGCTGATAAAAGGGGAACCCTTTTTATTTTCAGATTTTAAGCATCTCAGTGGATACATAACTGCTTTAAACACTTGTGTTGCCACAGCCTACTGGGTGCTTAAAAAACTTGAGCAGCTTAAAATTACTTTTGTATCTTCTTCAAGTGTTGTTTTTTTTTGGGGTAATGTCTCTTGTTTCCGTTTGTTTTCAGTGCAGTGTAAGACACCTTACAACTTTGGGTATTGTAAAGAGTATTCATTCCTGCATTTGTTTTTTTATTCTCAGAAAAATTGAAGAGGGAAGAAGTACTAATACTAAGAATAAATGCCTTTTAGGTAGTATTGTGGACATAATTTTCAAAGGATGTGGCTAAAGAAATTGATTTCTAGGCATAAATTACCAAGATTTCATTTTTATCATCAGAAACACTGAGAGTAGAACATCATAAACCAGACTGAACAACGGGGGAGGTTTGGAAAAGGAAAGATTGATTTGTTCCTCTCTGCACTATGGAGATGGCAGTGGGTGTCGCATGGGATGACCCTCTCATGCCCGATTTTACTAGTTTGGAAACTTCAGGAGACCCCCAGCCCCCAGCTTGGTTTGCTGGCCACAGGCTACACGTATGAGCAGAACTGCCCTGCAGCCGTCCCGCAGCTCGTTCTTATCGATGGGTCTCCGCTCTGAATCTAGCCTACTTAGAATGCCTGAGAAATCTGACAGTGCACAGTCCTCAATCCCCCATATTTGTAATTCTATTTAAACCTCCGTATTTATAACTCAGGTTCTGCAGTCAGTACTTGTTTTTTTCTTCCTTTGATTTGCCATTTTAATACAGCTTTTAAAATCTGTAAGAGTATTTTGGTAATTTTAGCAGAATTTATCACTTACTAATTAAAATGATGTATATTTGATCATTGCATGGTGGATGAGGTAAAACGCCTATGTGGTTGTGGTATATATTCTAAATATGTATGTAGATGTTTTATTTGGTAACTGCCATTCTGCTTTAGCTATTTAGTGGGGTTTTACTGCTCATTTTGCAGTCTGATATGGAGACCCAGGTGTACCAGGGGGCACTGAGGTATGTTGCATATGGTTTCACAGAACCATCAGAGTGTTCCGTAATCATTAAGGATCATAAATTTTGGTCATATGTCTTTCAAAACAACATGCAGGTTTATAGGTCAGAAACACACGATGAAACGTAAACCTGCGTTAAGTACATCAACCCATTGCTTAGGGGATCTTGCAGACTCCAATCTGTTGTGATTGCTCATTATTGGTGGTGGGAAAGGCTGTGTCTTACAGTGCTTTCTGTCTGTGGATTTAAAATTTACAAAGGATTGTTGTACCTACTTGCAGATGAGAAGATTGAGACAGAGAGAAAAGAAGCGATTTATCCAAGGTCACCTGGAAAGCTAATGGCATGGCTGGAAGGAAAACCAATGAATTCAGAGGTCTGGGCCAGTTCTCTATGGAGTGTTGTACTGCCCGCTTGGCTTCCAGCTGTTCCTAGTTTCCTGAAGAAAACAAGCACCTCCACTACAGCTTCCAACCAGAATGTGGTAAGTATTCTGGGGAAACTTCTGCTATGAATTTCTATTTTTATTGTTTGCTTCTACCAACAATACACTGTTAACCGCACTGAGCGCAATTTTTTCTACTAGTTGATACCACTGTTATTCCGATGTTGGTTTTTGGAATTAGTTGAGCTATTGTATATTTTTACCAATACAAATGAAGATACTTTAGCCCAAATTTTCAGCATTAGAATTCCTAATGTTCTGTCTTTTAAAGAGAGATGCTTCCTGCTGCAGTGTATCTCATCATGTCTTTAAATAAATAAAAATTGTACCAAAAGCAAAATTAGAGGAAAGATTATAACTTTACATTGAGTAAAGTTCTTACTCAGATTTAAATTATTAAAAAAGGATTTAAAAAAAGGAAAAAAGGAAAATAGAATTATTTTTCTTGTAATTCTTGATTATGCATTAAACTGTTCAGTTTACTTCTATGAATAGTATCCTGTTCCTTGCTGAATTCCTAGAACCTCCATTATAAACCTGAACTTCACAAGGTTTTTTTCCTCAAGAAAATGCTGTTCTTGCTATGACATTAATGAAAAACATTGCTGGTTAGAGTTGGTTGCAAGTGTTTTAACATACCATTTTCACCTATCTGGTGGAGCTGGTAACTTCTTTTCTCTTAGCTAGTCTCTCAGTCCCCAGGTCTGCTGAGACTGTAGCTGTGTCCCACTGGGGCTCATGAATAGTATGTACTAAGGGGTTTGCTGATGACTTTACTAGGAATATGGTAAGGTTATCCCGCTGCACTGACAACTTGGCTGTTGTAAGCAGTGTTCGTAAGCCACAAAAATCTGTATACTTTCAAGCAGGACTTAATATGACTCATCATGATCCCCCTGGATTTGACTGACATTTTGGTAATGGCTTCAGTGCAGCAGAAAGAAGCCTTTAAGAATCAAACATTTTCTGTATTAAAAGGATGCCCTTCATATTACTGCGGCAAGCCTAACAATGAGGAAAGGCTGGTTTGTGAGAAAGCAAAGTAACAACCCAGTGCTTCAGTTCATACACAAGGATTTACCAAGCTGAATAAATGCAAACAGATCTAATTCTGATGCTGACTTGTGCATACCTGACTTTACTAGTCAATAACACTTTTCAGGACAAACTCTGTACGTTATCTGAAATTGAATAGGTGTCTGTCTTTCTCTGCCTAGAAGTTTGTTTTTTTTGTTTTGGTGCAACAATGCAATAATATACACAGAAGTGTCTGGGCATGTTAAAATGTATACTTCTTCCTGGAATTTGCAAATTATCTATTGTGTATACTTTGAAAATATGAATGCCATTCTTTTTCTATTAAAACATAATAACCTGATTTTTTTAACATCCAGATATGACCCTTCCTTTATTGAAAAACAGGCTTCCAACTTCAGGACTCTGATGTAGTGTGTCCTGCTTACTAATGGAGGAGATCTTAGTCTGTTTTCTCTTCTAAAATCCAAATATTTGTACATAAATTTCACTCCATAAAATTAATGTAACAATAACTTTGGTTCCAAGATCACACTTAGTTACATGTGTTCAGACTCTTAATCTTTTCATCATAACCTTATTGGTATTTTGTTCCTTTTGTTCCTGGCTAAAATCATTCATACCACATCATTTTGTGTGGCCTTTTCAGAGGTGCTGTTTGTTCTGTCTGAAAGTTTCCTTTTTCATATTATTCAGTACTGTATATTATCCTGAGGTCTATTTTCTACAGCAAATTGCTTTTTTAGCATTTCGGTACAATAAATGGCAATAAAATGAGGTGAGTTTTCTAAGATGTATAAGAAAACAGTGTAATTGATGTTTTTTATGGAAAAAATATTTAAATACTTTTTAAAGCTTTTTTGTATACACTGCACTTCAGCAACGTGCAGTGTATAAGCTAAAAACATGTGGCTTGGGAGAAAATGTCTTGAAACTCATTTTGGAAAAAAAATCCTGTTGTATTCCTATAGAGCCTGAGCTGAGACCCCGGGGAGCAAACAGAACCCCATTCATTACACACTGCAGAAAAGCCGTAGCTGATGTAAATTTTCCTAACTCCGCTGACTTCAGTGAAGCTATGCTGATTTATAGGAGCTGAGTATTTTTTGCACAGTGGTGGTATTTTCTTTGTTTACTTAAAAAACAGCCGTGCTTAATGTTGGGCAGAACAGCAAAATAATGTTCCCTGACCTGTATCCCTGTCTTCGGTGAAGTTCTGGATTTAGATTAATCAAACTAGGAACAGGATCTGGCTCGGTATACGCAAAATACCGAGAAGCGTATCTATCGGGTTTCTTTTCCTACTACTTTGAGCCACTTTGTTGGATCAAAGCTAGCTGAAAGCAGAGCTAACAAGATGGTTGAGGGCTTCCCTGTGGGAGACTGACGTGGGGAGACAGAACTAGAACAGGGGTTACTTGATTGCAGGGGTACTGAAAAGCATTTGGCTGGGGTAGAGTTGGGCATGGGAGACTGTAAAGTGCTAGAGCGGCCCGGGGGGCTGGCGTAATGCACACCATCCCTAAAGCCGTCCTTTAAGGCACTGGGCGTGTGCTGGCTGTGGGGTTAGTGGATAACGGAGGGAATGTGCCCCTGTTTCTCCTACCTGTATCCGGTGCATCTCAGCTTCCATGAAAAATTTGGTCTATGAATTGCAGTTTTTATTTGAAAACCCAGAATTTTATATTTTCATTTTGAGGAGTACTGTTTTGTATGCAAACCATCTCAAGCATCAGGATGAGAGTATTCTCTAAAGGTGTGTTACTGCTGCTTCAAGTACACGGTTTTGCAATTCATTAAACTCTGCTCTCTTGCATGAAAATGTTAGTTCGTATGAACCCCCGTAACGTACGTCTATGAAATGGCGTGTATAATCATATTGCAGTACATCCCCATTAACTGCATTTACTATGCAATTTGCTGATTAGCAAGTATTACAGAACAAAGAATGTCCTTTCAGTGATACTGAAAGAAATCTGGAATGTTTCAAGTTATGAATATTCCTGTTTCATTGTAACATTCTGACAACTATTTCCAATACCAATAAAGAATTTTTTAAGGAGTTCTTCATATTATTTGCTAATGGTTAAACTGGTTTACCCATAAAATCTCTAACTCACAGTATGGGTTTAATCTCTCATGACCTAAAAGCCTTGACTGTGTCTACCCAAGGCACCACTTTGTTCTCCAGGGAACATCATGACAGCTGAAATTTTTTAATAGTTTGAGCAAGTAGTTACCACATGCAGATGGATGCCAGCTAACTTTTCAGTCAGAACACCATTGCAGCTGAACTGATGATGCATGTCATATTGTGGGATGATATAAGAAAATATATCAAACACAAATTTGACATATTTACAAAAATTTCTTCTCATACCATTTGCATTGTTAAAAATTGTGCCTAAATTTAGCTGCAATCAGCCTGTACTTCTGTTGTTTATATGAGTGTAAATTGGCACAGATGTGATGGCCCTACCCTATGTACAATTAACAGAAGAATAATTGGATGTTTTGCAATTTGAGTAAATGTAATTGATGAAACTTGCATAAAAATGTAAACCCTTCAGCTGCTGCAAATATTTAGATGAAATCTTGGCCAAGCATCTTACTTGGTGGTGGAAGATCACCCTTAGAATAAGGATTAATGTACTTTTCAATAGTTATTTGTATGGGGTTTTCATTTTTAGTTTCAGCCCATATCCATAGTCACTCTCAGTCAAAACATCTGCCTTCATATTAAATGCAAGTGCTTCTGGTTGTGAATGTTGTGAAATGTGAAGATAGACTAATCATCTCTCTAATACAGCATTAAAAATTCCCTGCATGGAGAAAGGCAGATTTACACTTCATTTATCTTATGTGGGTGTAAGGGATAATGGGAGTATAAATCTCAGTTGGATAATAAAGTGTATAATTTAGAATATCTTCATGAGATGAATGCCATACAGTTGGGTTTTTTTTTAGTTAATGAAATTAATATTTTCTTGGTTTACTGTTTCCTTATCAATCAAAATAATCAACTGAACATAATCTAATTAGAGGATTTTGGAATTCTAAAAACATTCTTTAAAAACATTTATTGTTTTTGTTAATACAATTGTTCCATAATAATTTTAGTGTAGACTCTTAAGACTAATTTTTTGTTCAATTGCCAGAGTTTTTTTATTATGTATATTTTATGATACTTTTTTTAGTTTAGGAATAGATGCCTTCTGGAAATATGATACATTGTGATAATAGAGAAGTGGAAATACAGGAGGAAAAAGTAATATGTGAAAGAAGAAATGTTTTCTAGTATCATTGTTAGTGCAGGTTACCAACATGCCATAAAATACAGTAATTTTGTGAGATACTTTGTATTATTAAGCCTATTACCAGATGTTCATACTAAAAATAAAAGCTACTCTGTTAATGAACTCTGTTCAGAGAGACTAAACATCAGAAGCCTCTTAAAGCCCTTTGTTACTGCTTTGTAAGAAGTGTTGGAAGGCAGCATAATTAAGGGCTTGGTTACTAAACTAAACCAGAGGTCCTGGCTCCCCTGGGTGGTTTGGCATTTCACCTCATTTTCTGTGTTCTGGTTTACTACGTGAAAGTAAGGGTAGCAGTACAAAGCTGCTGCAAGAGCACAGTTGATCCTGGCAAAAATATGTGTTACAGGATGTTGTTCTATAATTTTGTTGCTAGAAGTTAGTGTTCAACATACTTGTTCTAATAACACATCATCCTG
Organism: Eurypyga helias; assembly: GCF_000690775.1. NCBI lineage: Eukaryota > Metazoa > Chordata > Aves > Eurypygiformes > Eurypygidae > Eurypyga > Eurypyga helias. The sequence continues at coordinate 33,148 of NW_010266119.1, forward strand.
TTCTGATTTATCTCTTTGAAATACTGCTGCTTGTTGCATGAGATTATCCTCAGACAAATGATTCTTGGGATCATTTTGTCTTTTTAAACTTTGGATTGCTTGTTGGCTATTTTTTTAAAATGCTTTGCAATTGGATTGGATCCATTTTCTCTTTTACAGATTGAAAATGGTTTCTCTCTGAGGTTAAACTTTCACATTCAGTCTATAATCATACCTATTCTGGATTTTAGTTTTTATTTCTGAGATGAAGATAATTTCCTTTGTCAGGAAACCATTCAAGAATGTTCTCCTATATGCTTTTTACATGCCTTTTATGTGTTCATTTAAACGACATTTAGGCATTACTCAAATGAAAAATGCTTCAGCATTTTCTGTAACTCAGTGGGATTTAAACATTTGTTACTGGTATCAGTGTGAAGTGTGCTGTGGTACTCTTCTTAAAATCTTTTGCTGTAAACTCAGATTTTAAACTGTTTATTTTTAGCACTTACTAGATGTATTTCTTAAATATCCTTCAGCAGAAGAGGGTGCATGAAGCATGCTGCAAAACTCCAGTGATTCCAGCTGTTGGGAAGTACATGTTGCTCTGTCCAAGAAAGCATCACTCAATTATTACTCATGCTTCCAAGCTCTACAGAGTATACTGAGCCTGAAAGTATCCTCTCCCATCCACTCCACCTTGCACTGGCTTTGTTTGTGTGCAGTGACAATGCAACTATTTTAGAAATAATTTCTTAATAAAACAAACCATTATAATCTGGTTAGAGAGAAAAGAAAGGAACTGAACAGTCTGTTTTTCCACTTAACGAAGACACTCTTCGGCGACGCTCCTTAGGGAAGAGTTTGGTGTACTATGCAGAAAATAGTCATGGTTTGCCCCTAATCCTGAGAAATATACAGAAACAGAGAAAGGGTGAATTGGAATTGGGTAGAAGTGATGTACCTGGGAAAATGCTTTGAAAACACCTGGCACATTGTGTATGCTGCATTATGACAGAGACAGATGCTTACCCCTCATAAGTGAGCTTATGTTATATATAATTTCTGGCAGAGCTCAGCTAATAGAATTAGAAAGAGTGGAGATGCCATTGGAGACAAACAAATCCCTTTAGCCTTTTCCTAAAATGGAAGATGAGAATACTCTGTTCTGCTTTTTAAACATTATGGCTGTTCATTGTATCCTGCATTCAGGAAAAAGATCAGACTTGCTTTGTATCATTGTTCCAAACAGCTACTGTAATATGAAATATTACCAGAATGATGCTTCCAAACCACAGTTGTCAGGGTTTGAAAGTCCTGATTCCCCTTAATTCTTCAATCCATCTCTGTTTTACAATTGCAACTTGCAGAGCTTGGTCTTTTAATCTGTGTTTCTTTCTATTTGTGCCATGAATGTGTACACCCTTTCTTCAGTCTGATACAAATTCTGCAACGTTTCCTTCCCTGATAATCTTAAAATTGCATAATAGTAATAGTTATACTTAGCTTTTATGTTGTAGTTTAATGGGTAAAAGAAACAGCATTAAAAAAAAATTAGGAAAGGTTTAATGAACAGCGTTGTTTTTCCTTACTTGTGCCTCTCATTGTGATAATTAAAAAGGTTTTTATTTCTGTACTCTGAGAAGCCACACTGCATCAAGGCCAACAGCGTGTTTACAGAGATGTGTGATATACGAGCTCTGGGTAGCCATAAACCACAGTGCACTAAGCTGACATTGGCTTGGCTCCTATAAGTTTCTGTTATTACAGGTTTGTAATTTTACTTGGAAAAATGTGAAAGTTTATTTATATCAGTGCTAGTGATGTTGCTAATAATTGTGTCCAGGATCAGCAAAGCACATCATTGATCAGACCCACTGCAGCTTTGTTTGAAATCAAATGTGAGAAACTTGACAAGCCCATAGCTGTCTGCTATAGATTTTTTCCTGATATGCTCCAGGTATCGAAGTTAGAATTGCAAAAGCATTGAAGAACGAACCCCAGTTTACAAATCTGTCAATAATGGCAGCAGCAGCATTATGATTGATGTAATATAATACAAGATTACATGGGGGAAACTCAGCACAAATTATTTCTGTAGTACCTGTTACTTATAGATTTTTACAAGTAGTAACATTTAGAATAATGACCATCTAATATGCTTCTCGACAAACTGCAGATCATGCATTTCAGCTGTTGGTTCAACTTGTGAATTGGTATTACAGTTCTTACTGTTGCCAATTCTTTAGGTCCTTTTAAGAGTCAGGGGTTGCAGTGTTTAATTTTGGCATTGCAAGCCTTTTATTTGGCTGTTTACCAAGCAAACTGTATTACTGTGTTATTTTTCACTCTTTTCCATTCTATCCATCCTTATGCCTTCTGTAAACATCACCAGGTTTAATTCTGTATTGGTAGAAAATGAATACATTGTGTCATGGGATGAGAATCAGTCTTCTAGGTAGCTTTTCATCCTAAATAATTGGTAATTGCTTATTAAGAAATGTACTATCAAGAAAGTATTTTCCAATTTGATATTGTCAACTTCTGAGTATTCCTGTCTCTCAGGATTAGAAACTTGTGTGTTACTGAGCTCAAAGCTTAAAACATGTTCAGAAATACGTTGTTAACGGTTTCTGTCATTTGTTAGTGAGAGTATTTGAACTGACAAGACTTACCTTCCCCCAAAACCTGTTGAGTACTATAAAATATAATTAATCCTTTAAGGGTAAGTAATAATCTTTAATCAGATACTGCATGATTTTCCTTGAAATCAATATTGAGGTGTGGATGACGCATAGCAGTATAAGTCACACTATTTACTCTTTTGAAATATTGACAAAACAATGAAATTCTTTTAGTCGTATGGATTTTGCCAAGATAGATTTATTTTAAGGGAAGTATACCTGTTTTCTGAAATTGAATAAACAGGAAAAAGTATATATTGAGACATTTCTAAGATGCTGTCTGTCACCTGATGGCATTCTGCAGCAGTAGAGAGAATTGAACTGGATTTGGCATCAGTAAGTTTGCCTAGGAAAGGATCATTGCTGGGGGTTGGTCGATAGTGCTCTAGTACTTGGAACTTGTTGCATCTTTGCAGGTCCCATAACAATCTTGTGATTTTTTTGAAATGCAGCAAAGCCTATCTGTTCAAGTGGGCCCTCAGAGCAATGTGAGATGTTTCTTTACCTTTTGAATAGGTCTGAATATTAATGGATTAATGAATTTTTAATATTAATATTGGAGCTTTATGTTACCATAATCTTAATTGTCAGTGTGCCTCTTTATAGGCAATGAAAACAAAATCTGGGGAATGAGGAGAAGAAACCTAGCATTATGCACTTGTGCTCTGAACTTTCAGCAGTGGTTGAAACCAAAGTTTGAAATGGAGAGATACAGACCTCCCTATATATGCCAGTCATAGTATCAAAGAATCTTTTAGGTTGTAAAAGACCCTTATGATCAAGTCCAGCTGTTAACCTAACATGGCTAACACCAGCACTAAACCATGCCCATCAGCACCTCATCCACACGTCTCAAATACCTCCAGCCTGTCTTCACATACACACCTATGCCCATGCGCTTTCCCCTAACAACTCACCTAAGAACTGCATCAGGATCCTGAGCATAACACAGTGTGCTGGTTTCTAGTCCAGTAAAATGTCCTGCAGTCTTGTGGTGCTTTACCCCCAGCTAACAACTAAGCACCACACTGCCGCTTGCTCTCCCCCTCCTCGCGTGGGTCTGGGGAGAGAATTGGAAGAGTGGAGGCGAGAAAACTCATGGATTGACATAGCAGTTGAATAGGTAAAGCAAAAGCCGTGCACACAAACAAAGCAAACCAAGGACTTCATTCCCCACTCCCCATGGGCAGGCAGGTGTCCAGCCATCCCCAGGAAAGCCGGGCTCCATCACCTGTAGTGGTGACTTGGGCAGACAAACACCATCACTGCCCTTCCTTCTTCTTCCCCCAGCTTTATATGCTGAGCATGACACCATATGGTATGGAATATCCCTTTGGTCAGTTGGGGTCAGCTGTCCCAGCTGTGTCCCCCCAGCTTCTTGTGCCCCTCCTGCCTTCTCACTGGTGGGGTGGGGTGAGGAGCAGAGAAGGCCTTGACCCTGTGTAAGCACTGCTCAGCAACAACAAAAACATCCCTGTGTTATCAGCACTGTTCCCAGACAAATCCAAACCACAGCCCTGTACCAGCTACTGTGAAGAAATTTAGCTCTATCCCAGCCAAAACCAGCACAGGTATTTATAATGGCTAGAACTCTTGTATAATGGCTAGAACTCAATGTGCAGTCTGCAAGAGAACTGTGCCAGCCAGCAATTGGTGTGGGTCAGACAGAGCAATGTTTCATTGACACAGCCAGTTCTTAGAGCTCTGTGAATTTTTTCTTCTGTGGTGTTCTAGACATCTATGAACTTTTCAAGGTTGATCCTGCTTAGATTGTGAGATCGGAAGTCATACTCTGTGATTTTTACTGAGTTGGTCTTTCTGGGTTTAGGGCCCATATTTATAAGCAATTTGGAAGGCAGTCACATCTATTACAATTCTCATTTTCAAAAAGTTTGGGTTTTTACTATTATGTACTAATAAAGCAAATGCTTAAAAGTCTGTAAAGTTTATCCAAGGGTTCGCTGGGGTTTTAGGAGCACAGCTGAGTGTTAGATTTGACATGATATAACTGCAAGCTGCTCCCAAACTGTTGTCCCCCATTTTCTGTCTTTATCTGCACGTTGCTCTTGCATCCCTACGGGAGGTGACTGTCCAGCATCCGGGGGATGATGGTGAATGGGGCAGGGGCAGCGCAGGAGCACCTTTGCAGTGACAGTTCAGTATTAGCTTGGACTAGGTACATAAAGCTCTGACCTTAATGATCTGAACTGCCTTCCCTTGGCACGGAGTGAACTGTGAACAGGACCCTGATGAACCTCCTTTTTCACTTAACTGGACTGAACTGTTTTTATCTGAAGTGCATCGCATCCGGTTAGGCTCGCTTTTCTGTTCTAGCGAATGCAAATCTGTGTTTGTAGATACACAGACGTAGTGTCTGAGGAAGGAGGTCCATGGGCATGGAGTGGAGTACCATCGGTGCACCAAGTGAGACCATTCCAAGTACCAGCTGGCCCCGTCAGCTCTGAGGCATGGTGCTACGCACATTCACTATGCCAGAAGCAGGCTGAGGATGCAAACCTCTCTCTCACAGTTGCAGTTCTTTGCTAGCTCACTGTTTTCTGCAGGGCAAACCAGTCTGCACTAGGCCTATTCAGTGTTACAGGTTACTCCTTCATTGTAGCCTGTCTGCTGGTAATGGCGTGCTGCTGATGGGATCAAGGTCTAACTCTCTTCCCTTGGGCTATTTCTTCCTTGCCTGCATCAGGGAGGGAGTAATGACTGTGGAAAGACCTCCCTTTTCCTGAACCTTGAGCCCTTTCAAATGGACAATGTGAGCTACAGACACCTTCTGATAGCATATTATATTTGGAGGTAGTCTTTTTCATGCACTGCTCATGCAGTGGAAGGGTAATTGTTTCTGAGCACTAATGAAGCCAAACAGAGTGTTCTTTCTTTATAAGACATCTTTTTTTTTTTTCCTAAGGAAGTATTGCTGTTACATCTTTAACTTAGTCCCTGATGCCCAGTGTAGATTTTGCTTTCCAGCTAAGTATAATTTGGTATTTTGCCAGGAGCATAGTTATCTGTAAAGTACAGGCCCTGACTTTTTTAAGAGGTGCTTTGGGATTGTGTTTCTCAGGTTTGGGGAAACCATACCTCATTAAGTAGTTTTTTTTTCCCCTGCCTGAAGGTTGAAAATTTTTTTCTGAAGTACATCAAAACCAGAACATGACAGGGCAATTACTTTTTTTTAATTGATTCAGTAGTAAACAGATACTTTCTCATACCCACTCGGAATGTTTTGTCTACACGTTTTGGTTTTGTGAAGGCAGATTGCTGTCAAGTTAGGAGCTTCAACGCCATTAGTCGGATCCCTTCATTAGTATCTACTGACAGAAATTTCATCATACAGTGTTAGCTGAGGCTGGGGCTGAGCATTGGCTCTGGCAATGTTATTAGTTGTGAGATAGCTGCTTTGTTCCTCTAGCCGATACTAACTGGCACACAGTTTAGCTGGGCACGATAGCCAATGGGAAAAGAGTTTTAGATTTATGTTAAGTAATTTATGTGATTAATAGCATTATGTTTGCTTTTTCACTTTCACCTGTAAATTTTGCATCCTTTCTGTGTGGCAGATCAACTGCTGTACAGGAAAGGAGGAGGCTGGCTGCTCTTCAGAGCAGCCACAGCCTGGGAGTTTTTCCAGGGGTGATGAGAGATGTGGTTTGCAGCCTTTCAGACTGATGAGGAAATTGAATTGAGTGCCCCATGACTTGGAAGAGTTTTCTGATCTCCAGGCTATTATTAAAATGCACATATCAACATAAGCATCTGTATCTTAGAAGAAAAACTTATCAGCTCTGTATTATGCTGGCCACAGGATGTCCTGAACATACCTTGAGATTAGACCCCTCAGCAAACTAGATTTTAGAGTGGGTAATTCGAGCTATGCACCAGAGGAGAAGCTCGAAATTTGCAGGGAGCTTTAAGGTCAAAAGCAAAGTGCCTGGGAAGCAGATGCTTCTCACTGGTTGGGAGGCAACAGTGGCAAGGCTGTTTTGGTTTTGGTTTGAGGTGCATATGCAGGAAATGTTCCAAATAGTATGAAGTTCTTTTATAGAAGTTGGGATATTCCAGTACTGTTGTAAGGGTCACAGGAGGATTTGCATTTTTTTGGTGTGAAATAAGATGAAGACTGACTAGATGACAAGTGCTTTTCAGCAGCTGTTATCTCCACTGGGAGATGGTTGAATGGTTCTCAACAATTTGTTGAAACGTTTTTTTCTATGTGTCTGCGTACATCTGTAGCTGCAGTGCGTGTGTTTTATTGCTGTGTCTGATAAATACAACATAATACAAATCATGCAGGCAGATTTTAAAACAACCGTGGGGTTTTCTGCAAGTCTGATAACTTTTTCTACTGTTGACTTAGACAGAGTGGTGCTGTGAACAGTCGCTTGCTGTGTGTCTACAGCCAAAAACACCACCCAGGTTTTTGTGTGAAAAATTGCTCTTGTATGTTGTACAGCAGTTAAATGGATGGAAGGGTTTATGGTGGCTTCTCTGTTGTAGGATGCAATACACTATTCATGACACCAACCTGCCTTGGCAAGCTTAAAAGTATTTCTAGCATTTAACCTCAGACATATATCCGAATACAGAAATTATAGTGTGATAGAGCATCTACCATTTTGATCCAAGCATATCTTAACAAGCCTCTCCCGTCTCTGTCAGTCACTAGAGAGGGAGAATGTGAATGGCCAGCCTGAATATTACTGAGTTTGAAGTTTATTGGAGGGAAAAAAAAAGCCTCTTTGGCTGTTGCCTTGCTAATTCATCTTCATTCCAAATGGTAAACATGTTGGTAGATGTGAATGAAAAGCCTCCAGATTGTAAATAATAAATGCTTCTTCCAGCTGTACAGAGCGCTTTACGTTTTTGAAATGATGCCAGTGGTTATTTTTTTGCTTTTAAATGGATTACATTGTTACACAGTACTATGCTTTCTGCTAGACTGTGAAGGTCTTTATCTGGGTTCATAAATGTTGATTTTATATGATTACTAGCATAAAACATCATGTGCTGCAAATTAAACACAAACAAATGAAATTAATATTCAGGGAATTCTTAGCTATTTGTAGTATTTTGTATGAGCTCAGTGCAGATGTTTATGAGTTTCTTAGTTCTTGACAAGTAATAGACTATTTTGTTCAAAATGTCTAAATTGTGAATATATGTATGTGATAAGGTTTGTGAATTTATCTTGCCTGAGTTACAATTAGGACGTTAAATGCACACTAATGGCAGCAGTAAGTGATTGCATCCCTTCCCTCCACCCCCTGCCCCCAGCATTTCTAACCATACAACTAATTGAAGAAGTGTTGTGGCACTGACTTCTGTTCCTTTAGGGGTCCTTTATCCCCTCCGGTTTGGCTTCCTTAATGTATAAGGTTCATGTTAGTATCTCCTAGGCACAAGATAAAAGTATAAATCAGTTATCCTACATAAATTCCTTTGAAAATGACAGTAGGAATCTTTATAAGGTTCCAGCTGTCACTTAGGAGACAACTACTGACTTTTCAAAAAGTGAAAAGGGGTAATGCCTGTCAGAAAACCACAAAGTGAAATCTTATGAGCAAAGATTGAGTTAACCTTGGATTTTCTGGGTAACTTCTGTAGTATAATTGCTTTCCATAGATCTGAAAGTTGGTCAGTGGTGGAAGTAAGTCATATTTACATGTCACAATAGTGGTATCAGTACGTAATAATGAACATACGTATAGGGCATTCAGATAAGATAGTATGGTGTGACTGCAGCATATAAAACAAAAAGTATGGGCATTGCACATTTTAATAAAGGCTGAAACCAGGATTCCTTTCCCAAAGCAGTCAATTTGTATGACTAGTATTTTCAGAAAGGAGTTCCAGTTGAGGACTAGAAGTTCATATATGTTGACTGTCAGCATCCTGCTGAGATATAGTTCAAAACAAAGCATATAAAGCCGATGTTAAGTTTCTGTGCTGAACTGCTCTTTTATTCTTTGGCTGAAGTGAAAAGAGGTAAGAGAAAAATGCTGTGTGTTGCAGAATGTTTTGTGGGAGTCGTAAAGTGACCAAGTCATGGCAAGCTTTAGCTTTTGCAGGGTTTTCCCTTTTTAATGTGAAGAAATCTATAGCTAAACCACCGTGTGCAGTTTCTTTCCTGAACTGTCTCTACTTTAACACACGGATGAAATTCCAGTCAGTCGCCTTCATTTCCTGACTGCATGGTCATATACTATGACTCCGTATTAAATAGTATCTGCAGATAGAAATTTGATAATGGCACATTAAAGATTATTGTCCCACAGAAGTAAATGGGTATGTGAGCTGTCTGTATCACTGGAAGTGTGATTAAGGCAAGAAGTTTTTCAAAGAAGGCAAAGCTTCGGTGGTGAATAGAGCATCTTAGCTGTCAGAAGGCATTTGATATACAGCTGTATGGTGAATTCAGAGCAGAGGTTTGATCTCTGATTTGATTAAATTTCCTTTAAAAGAAAAGGCTTCGTTCTCTCTGTTTTGGGTATAAGAAAATCTCATGAGAAATTGGTCATCCTTAGACTGCAGAATGAGGTGCTTAGCTGCTGTTTTGCTGTATTTGCTGCTCTCTGGACATGTTTTGCCTCGGGCTGTTCATTCCCAGCTCACCAAGGCATTGCAGCTCTCACAATTTCTTATGCTTCTTTTGAGGGCAAATGTATTTGATCTCTACTTTGTGCAGTGCAGTGTTCTGGCCCTTTTTCATCATCATGAGTTAAATCCTCTTCAGACTCTTCAAAACCTCAGAGAGTCTCGATACAGCAGAACTTTTGCAGCTGAACTATATTGTGCACCAGGAGTGCATCCCTTGCTCTCTACAGGAGCCTTCTGTTTTCCAGCATGGGGAGGTCTGGAGAAGTAGAGAGCTCCTGAGCCGTATCTGAAGAGACCTTAAGAGTAAGTGCAGGAGTTACTGGAACCAAGTGGCAATTACGGAATAAAAACACACAGCCAATAGACATGGACAATAAAAGAAGAGTTACTGAATCTGTGAACTCATTTAGGATTTGGCTCAAAAATAGCAGTAAATGGAAGCAGATGATAATCAGCTTCTGCACTGTTGGTGCAGAGGGTAATGAATGAACAATTACTGCTTCTGTTCTGAGAAGCCATACTGAGTTAGCAGCAGCATTTGGCCAGCTTAGCTTTGATTTTATTACAAGTGTCAGGCGCTCGTGTCTAGACTGCTGCTTTGGCAGCTAATTGATCTCCAGCATTTGATATGCTAATATTTCTTTCATAATATGCTAATTTGTGTACAGTGAAGAAACACCTTCTAAATGCTAGGAGGATATCTCAGAGGCATATTTGAAATGGAAAGTAAGACCTGTGAATCTTGCTTTATATCAGTACAATATACAAGTGACGGAGGGTTTATAGTTGTGGGAATTTAGCTTAAAAATGGGGGTGTTAAGACATGTTGTTTAGTCATACAGTGACTGTACAAGGCATGTGGAACAGGCACTCCTGCACAGCCTGAACAGGATTAGGGAATCTACTACTTAATAGACCTTGAGAGCTTTTTTTGCTGCTATTCCATGGATGTTCTTTCTTGTGAGTTCAGTAACCTGGACATCATAGTTTTTATTATGTTTCCTGTAGTCAGAGGATGAAAAATTAATAGTAGAGAAGTGTAGTTGAGACACCTCCCGGTTCCCCTCCAGGATAACGTATACCTCTCCACATTAAGACTGCTTCTCCAGGCATCTGAATTCCTTGCTGACTCTCTGAATTCCTACCATTTGACCATTCAAAAGTAGATTTTACCTGACTGCTTTCTGAGATGTGCTTATATGCTAGATAGTTCATTCCCAAATGTTTTGTCCTTTCCCTTTTTTGATTTTCTTCACACTCAGGGTACTTTCAAGATACAGTCTGACGTGTGTCAGTTATTAGCTTTCTGCAGTTCAATGTGGAATTATAATTGGACACTTTCTTCAAACACTGAAAGAAAGGTGCCATCAAGGAGAGTTTCCATGCACATTTTCTTTTGTCTGCCTCCACTCAGATATTTGAAAAATACTTTTATTCAATACATAAAAACATACATGTTTCTGAAAGCTATCAGAGCAAGTCTGCAGAATGGTAACTCTTGAGCAGCCTTCCTAGGACAGAGCTCCAAGAACACATTGTTAACACAGAGCCAGAGGCAGAACCAGAATCTTTACTGACCTTAGGAGATGAGCCATGTTTGGCAATTGAACAATTTCATTTCTTTAAATATCTTTAAAGGAAAGCTGCTAGATTTTCTTCTATATAGACACCTTTTTCATAGACTAATAGTCTGTCCCAGTGCCGTTAAGTAGATAGTGATTAGATTATTAATATGTGCTTAAAGTTTCAGTCCCTGGCAGCAGATTAGGCAAACACCTAACAAGTGTTAAAAGTGCATGAGCGGATTCTGCAACTGTTACTGGGAACAAACTCCGTGTCTGCTGTAATAAGCTTATCTGTATGCTCAAAGCCCTAATCACCCTCTCGTTGACTAGAAAGGACTTTGATTTTATCCACAGTTTGTTTAGCTCTGCAGACCAAACCAACCCAAATAAAACCATCCGTTCATTTTACAGAGGAAAGGTTGCTGAAAATGAAGTCCATGGCCGCCTTCTTACTGAAGGCCAAAACAGTAAGTCAAAATGCTTTCTTATGTCATGAGTTATTATGTACAGTTAAAGTCATCCAACTACAAAATCCTGCAAATGATGTGAAATCACAATAGTGTTCCAGGCAGAGAGGGTTATATTTTTATACTGAAATTTAGTGTGTTGTATGTAGTTTCACTTTGGGCTTCTTCAGAACTGATATAAAGCTGGTGACAAAGTAGAACTTCTCATCCTGACTGAAGTGTAAATGATGAAAAGATCTGGTCTCCCATAAATGACATATGCTCCTTCTTGTTCTAGATTACTTTTCGAACATTTAATTTTCTTCACTTGTAAAACTCTTGGAAGCAACAAATATCTGACATCCTGAATCTCCCTCTTAAGCTGGGCATCTCAAGGGAACAATTTCAGTTGAGACTGGAGGATAAAATGTATTTTTGCACCAAAACAAGGACTTCTTGATAGATCTTATTTGTGGTCCTTTACTTCTGGTTCAGGAATTATTATTTCCTGGAACCACTTGAACCCTAAAGCAATAGGCTTGAGAATTAATACTTAGAATACATTGTGGGCTGTTTTGTTTTTTAGCCCAGAGAATTACATCTGGTTGAGACCCTTTAGTTATACCATAACGGCTCCTTTGAGGCTTCATCAATGAGGCTAAAACCGTTGCCACTTTCATCTGTGCGCATAATATAATACAAATGCCACATAAAATAATGTCTTAATGTGCTTACAGATGATTGAAACATAGCGCGCAGAGGTGTTGATAGAGTCTTAACCATGGACATACACTGGTTAGGCTATTGAAATGCAGATTTAATAAGGGAAATAATCAGGTGATTGAAACAATGACGTGTAGTGACTTCACTACAAAGACATTTAACATGCTTCAGAAATCTCACATGCAGCTGAATAGATTTTAAACAAATGTGTTAGCGACTGTTTGTTTGAATGTTGAGTTGAATGTATCAGCCATGTTGGTGCCTCTTCAATTTCCTTTCTATAAATATTATAGAAAACAGGACTTATGAATGGGAATGTTCACCAAAAAAAATCACAGCATGATCTCTGTAAACACAAGAGTCTCTATAAGATAGAGCATCCACAGTTAGAAATTTCATCATGTCAATGAGAAAAAGAAAACCTATCTTTGAAGAAATAAATCAGATGAGTCAAATTTACGATGCTAAAAACTTGGCAGAAAATTCTTAAAGTCACCCACGCATGAATAAGTTGGTGAGGATGGGGAGATTTGACAGATAAATGGTACTTTATGAGATCAGTGAATGGTCAGGAAGAAAGAAATCATGAGTAGGGCATCGCTTCCAGATAAGACTTGTGTATGAAGAGTTAACAAATTAACAGAAGTGTAAAGGGGTTTCGATTAAATGTGGAAAATTGTTCTCCAGAAAGCTAATGTGCAAAATAGATGGCCCCTTAACATGATATATATTGACTTTCAAATATAAACATGCCCTATTAAAATTATACCCGGTATCGCATGCAGTCACATCGTTATGCTCAACTGCAAGGTGCTGTTTCCAAAGCATTTGTTATGCAAGCAATACACACACATCGGCAGTTGGATTAATGGTACTCAATGGATTAATTAGAGGCTGCCACTGCAGTATGTTCAGTACTTTCTGACAGCTCAGTAATGCACCTAGGATACATCAGGTTTTATCCTGTGAAACAGATTATTCCAAAATAATTCTCTCATGGTGATTTTTAAATAGCACTTGAATTCTTAAACCTCTCTCAACAAATGCTTCCAGATACTCCAGGCTAGCTTCAGACAAATTAGGGACTCTTGCCCAATTGAGCTTGGTGGTACTCTGCTTTTCTTATGATGTGTGTTTGACTTCATTCAGTCTCTGTTGAGAAATGTATACAATATACTGGGTTATTTTCAGAAGACTGGAGTGCTTCTGAATGACTATCACTGGGTAAATAAACCATATTATAAAACAATGTATCTTGCTAAAAAATCTAAGCTACGATTTCCTTATGTACAAGGATTGCTGGGTTGGCCTTAGACTAGGCAGCTCTATCCTATGGGGTGGTGACTAACTCAGAGACCCACACTCATGTGAGTGTTCACTGAGTGTGAATGAGCACAGTTCAGAGATAAATTCACCTCCCATTTTTACATGGTTCCTCTGGACATAGTACCCCATTTGGCAGGACTCATGATTTTCAATCATATTGAAAATAAACATCAACAATAATGAAAACTGTGGCTCAGGAGAATAATGTTGAACTGAGAGTAAACACCTGTTAAGATTCTGAATTTTTAGCTGTGATATTTCCTGTATGTTACAAAATATCTCACAAATTTTGCCCAGCCTTCTTAGCAAGCACAAAGAACTGTGCTGTAGATAAAAAGTCTTGATGGCAGGCGCTTTTTAAGTGGTTCTTACTGGAATAATCCACTTCTTATAATCTGGAGCCCTCTGGTTGCTGCTCAGCAATCCTTTTTGTATCAGAGTTACACTTACGACAAAGATCAAGCCATTTATTCAAGAGTCCCAGTGCTGCAGTCAGCAGTGGTATACTCATACAATTCTTGCCTTTACTGCAATTGGAGGGAAACTGCAGAGCAAATCTCATTTGGTAATGAACCTTATTCACAAGAGCTCCCTCTCTCTGCCTTGCTCTGGAGCAGTGCTTACACTTGTTCTCATTCCGTTTTACTTTATTCACAGATTCACA